>NC_080480.1:14680000-14986250 GCF_030265055.1 Doryrhamphus excisus | reverse complement strand
CGTATATATGTAAGAAATACTAGGAAGTAGAAATGGACATTTGACCAAATGATGCTTACCGTAAATGCTCCAATTATGGTGTTCCTTTAACCTAAAAACGCAAAGAGGACAGGATGTTAATTGAAAGCAAGTAATAGTTAAAGAAATGTAAACATTCATATAGAATATTTTTAACATTGAACAATAATTTGGTGGGCAAGTGGTTAGCGCTCAAGCCACACAGCTAGGAGACACAAGTTCGATTTCACCCTTGAGGTACACCCTGGACTGGTGGCCAGCCAATCACAGGGCACATATAGACAAACAACCATTCACACTCATATTAATGAATATAAATATATAACCATGTTATGCTACAAATCGGCTACATGGCGGACAAGTGGTTAGCGCTCAGGCCACACAGCTAGAAGACATTAGTTCAATTCCACCCTCGGCCATCTCTGTGTGGAGTTAGCATGTTCTCCCCGTGCATGCGTGGGTTTTCTCCGGTTTCCTCCCACATTCCAAAAACATGCTAGGTTAATTAGCGACTCCAAATTGTCCATAGGTATGAATGTGAGTGTGAATGGTTGTTTGTCTATATGTGCCCTGTGATTGGCTGGCCACCAGTCCAGGGTGTACCCCGCCTCTCGCCCGAAGACAGCTGGGATAGGCTCCGGCACCCCCCTCCCGCGACCCTCGTGTGGATAAGCGGTAGAAAATGAATGAATATTTAAGCATTATTAGAGCCCTCTAGACGTGAAATAACACCCCTATATTAACTTTTAAAGTCTTATTACTCAAATTTGTAAATAAAAGGAAATAAAAACCTTTTAGGGGCTGCACGGTGTACGAGTGGTTAGTACACAGGCTTCACAAATTGGCTGGCCACCAGTCCCACCTCTCGCCCGAAGACAGCTGGGATAGGCTCCGGCACCCCCTCCCATGACCCTTGTGAGGAAAAGCGGTAGAAAATAAATGAATTAATTCATGAATGAATGAACAATGATTTGGAGTGCATGAGAAAGTGGAAACGCAACACAAACACAGAGAGGTAAAGCTACCAGATAGTAACCACTCATGATTTTTTTTTGGGGGGGGGGGGCATGAGATGATGCATGAAAATGAGACGAGAGTTTTAGAAAAAGTACAATGGAAAAAATATGACTGGACTTTCCCTCCTAAATATTCCAATGTTACCTTTCGCTGTGTGTATGCTCTTGGCCCCGCCTCTCGCCCCCAGTGACGATGACTGACAAGAAGTCTGACGCAATCCTTTACGAGAACTCTCATCACATTTAAATCTCATGACACCCCTACCTGTGATGCTGAAAACGTCATCGTCGGGAGGTTGCCTACAGCCACAACTATTTGGAGCATTTACGGTAATTATTTCTCTGTAAAATATCTCAATATACGGCAGTCATTCTCTTCCTGCTATGGCACTATAAAAAATAAGACAGCGTTAGCTTCCATAAACTCTAACACTGTGACATGTGTTCATATATCATACATTAATATCATCCTAATACGCCCCCCCCCCTCGCCACTTATGCGTAGCTAGCATACTAATAATCCTAGCTGAGGATGAAACGGAGACGAGTGTTGCATGCTAACGCATGCCCAGTCGTCACCAATTAACTATGCAACTTTTCCGCTGCTGTGTATAATAATACTAATAGTAGTAAGTAATACTAGATGAAAAAAAAACACTAGAGCATGTGTACTCTTATCATGCGGCTTCATTTGCACACCATTGTGTCATCCTAACAGTACCTTTTATCATCCTATCACCACTCTGTTGTTTACTGTTTGTTCTATTCTGCTGATTTGGGTGCTACCAAATATGTGCTGGGGTAGGCTACTTTAGTTTGGGGGGAAATACTGTTGTACACCAGCAGGGGGCAACATAACAACATAACATAACACTACGGCTGTGATATTATTTTTTCCAATATAACATTGTATGTTTGTAGTTTGTAGTTCTCAGTTCCTTTATGATATACTACGTATATACAGTACATCTGATTGCAATAAGGACAGGTAATACATTTCTAGTTTTATAAATACACTATGACACCCAACTGTGATATTACATACAATATAGCAATGGTAAAATTATTCCTCTTTTTGCAGTTGTTGACCACTTTTTTTTATGAATTTTTTGTCGCGTGGTAAAATATATTTTGGGTCGCTGGAAAAAAAAAATAAGCATTACTTTGACAAGTCCTGCTGGTAATATAATATGTAGAAATATCTATATTGGTTCGGGTTAAATACAGCTATATACTGAATGTCTGCAGAAGCCTTAGTATCTATGGATTAGTAAGAAAAAATGATTGTTATTATAACTATTTTCATTTTCCATCAACTGGATATTCATTTTTGTTTTTGGTTTATGATTATTACTAACAATAACACTACACTGCTGAATGAAAGCACAGTATGTCTGTTTTTAAAACGTGTCTATTTGTACAATTCCATTCCTTTTTTATTTTTTTTTAATATTTTAAATTTTGTCAATATATTAGGTACAGCCCCGCAATCTGCAATAAAACTCCCCTCCTTATTTACATATTTTTTAATTTGCCTACCTGAAAAAAACTGGCTATTGTTTTATGATGTATGTTATTTTTAAATTTTTATACTTTCGTATGCTTAAAAAAAAGTAATTTCAAACATCAACAACATAGTCTTTGTTAATTTATTTCTTTTTTTTTTTAACTATTATCATGTATGCACTTTTTTATTTCTTCAAATGGACTATTGTGTATATATGTTGCTGGTTTACTTATGTAAAATAAAATATATATATACAGAAACTATGGCTTGAAATGTGAACTTTGTCTTTAGATGGTTGTAGTTCCGACTAACACCAGAGGGCGCTATTTTGCTTTCCTTCACAAATCAATTACAATGTATTGTTTAACATTAATTTCGGACAATAATAAATATAATTTGCTATGCTATTTATAGTGTAAAATATTATTACTAATTAACATGTTTAAAAAAATTGTGACAATTGATAAATTTTATCTCTAGTTTTGTTGTTCAGTGTAACACCGTTTTATTTAATTAAATTAATTAATTATTATTACATTTAATTAAATATTACAATTTATATAAATGTTTTTTCAATATATTGGAAAGGTAATAAAAAACTTAACTTATTTGGATATTTACAGTTTAAAATGTTTATTATTTTTTAACATAATTGTAAATGCAATTATACTTAATTACTCCCAATTCCTCAGTTACCCGATACTATATTATATATATTTATATTTTAAAGCTACGTAATATGATTAAAGAAAGAAAACATGCCACCAAACAGTCTGCCGCGTTGACATTTTCACTTATTGGCATCGTTGGCCAGTTTTATCTCTTTTTGGCCCCCCCATGTCTCGTACCCTTACATTGCAGAGAAATCCATAGTTATTGATGGCAGGAGGCTGGAGGAGGAGGAGGAGGAGGAGGAGGAGGATGTGGTGATCCAGGAGCAAAGATAAAGCCAGAGTGTGAGCTGTGATGTAAAAGGTCACATACATGAAGTATACATCTACGTATTAGTTGTACAAGTAGATTAGATAAAGTACTATTAGTATTAGAAGTATCTTATCAGGAATACTAGTCATAGTAGAAGCAGCAGCTTCACACTCATTGACAAGGTCAACAAGGACGACGTTGTCAATCATTAGAAAGGAGGACGCCCTTGGAGACGCACTATGACCTTTGACCCCATCCCCTCCTCCTTCTTAGCATCTGGCATCCCGTATTTAACATCAATAGGGTTCTTTCTCAGACGGACGCTCACTCTACAATAATGTACACAAAAATATAGTAGTTACTGAGGGACTTTAGAGTAGTTATGAGTAGTTACTGGGGAACTAATGACCGAATAGATAGAGTAGTTACTGAGGAAGTAATGAGTAGAGTAGTTACTGGGGAACTAATGACCGAATAGATAGAGTAGTTACTGAGGAACTAATGAGTAGAGTAGTGACTGGGGAACTCATGACCGAATAGGAAGAGTAGTTACAGAGGAAGTAATGAGTAGAGTAGTTACTGGGGACCTAATGAAGGACTAATTACCGAATAGGTAGAGTAGTTACTGAGGAACTAATGAGTAGAGTAGTTACTGGGGAACTAATGTCCGAATAGGTAGAGTAGTTACTGAGGAACTAATGAGTAGAGTAGTTACTGGGGACCTAATAAAGAACTAATGAACTGATAGGTAGAGTAGTTACTGAGGAACTAATGAGTAGAGTACTTACTGAAGAACTAAGGCACATAAATCAAGAGTAGTTACCGAGGAGCTGATGAAGAACCGATGAGGAACTAATGAGTAGAGTAGTTATTGAGGAACTAAGGCACACATTTAGAGTAGTTACTGAGGAGCTGACGAAGAAACAATGAGGAACTAATGAGTAGAGTAGTTATTGAGGAACTAAGGCACACATTTAGAGTAGTTACTGAGGAGCTGATGAAGAACCAATGAGGAACTAATGAGGAGAGTAGTTATTGAGGAACTAATGAGTAGAGTGGTTACGAAGGAACTAATGAGTAGAGTGGTTACTAAGGAACTAATGAGTAGAGTGGTTACTAAGGAACTAATGAGTAGAGTGGTTACTAAGGAACTAATGAGTAGAGTGGTTACTAAGGAACTAATGAGCAGAGTAGTTACTAAGGAACTAATGAGCAGAGTAGTTACTAAGGAACTAATGAGCAGAGTAGTTACTAAGGAACTAATGAGTAGTTACTGAGGAACTAAGGCGGCATTTAGAGTAGTTACCATGAGACAAATGGAGAACAAATGAAGCCATGGTGTGTTTCATGCGCGTGGCAGTACGTACCGATCAACCTTGGCCTTGATTTCTTGGCGAGGATGGACGACAGCGTCGATTCTCAAACGGCGGTTTGAGGGCCATTGATGGTACGCGGGCTCCATCTAATGGTACAAAGTACAACAAAAGTTATTTAATTTATAAATATGTCTTTTTGTTTGTTTTTTTTTTCCCATTGAGCGTTGAGATTTTGCACTGTGTTTGGCTGTCCTTGAAAGCACCACGGCCGTGTGCTGTGACTCCAATTCAATCTGTTCATTAGCATCAGTGCTGAGTAAAACTAACCGCAAATGTTGATCTGAAATCGAATTAGAACATGAACATCCAGCTAGCAGGAAGGTTTTGGAGGGGGGGGGGGTGAGCCATGTGCTAAAAATAGACTTTTTTTTTATCAGGGTATCAATTATTTGCAGGGGAGTGTCAATCATGCCAAAGTGATGATGTTGAGAAGAAGACAACCCCCTCCAGTGGAAGCCATGATGTCCTCAACCCTAGTGCGGGGGAGCGCACAGGAAGAGAAGCGTGCTGATTAAATTCCCGCCTCGGGCCGCAGAGAGTCAACAAGCGTCGAGGTTCAAACCCGGCCAAGGTGGTTGCATTGATGTTGCCGCCGCCGCTCGGATCCTCCTGCAGGGGGGCTGAGAACGTGAAAGATGAAGTACGGAGGTTGGAGAGTCACCGCAGTCAAGTATTAACTATGATTCATTCATTCATTCATTACCTCCTGCGTGGATCTTCCATGTTGGACCAAAGCGCGGCGCCCCCCCAGGAACGCCGCGCCTCCTCGGCTCAATGTCAACTTCTACCGATTTCATTTGTCCGTTTCCCGTTTTTATTTTGCTTCAAATTAAAAATGTATGAAAGTAAGATTTTTTTTTAAGGTGTCTGTGTGATGCCGGCGGAGTTTACACAGTGGAAAGAAGGTTCGATGCCATGAATAAAACATGCTGTTTCCTTACAATCATAATTATAGCCCGGTCTGCTCTTAAAACAGTCACAGCTGACATTTCCCCCGTGGACAAGATCTTCCACATCTTCCACGGCTAAATGAGCTCTTTAAGGCCCTCATTAGGTCACACATGCTGCATGATGATGCATCCTCGCCGCAGAGCAAAATCAGCACCTTGGACAGAGAAAGCAAAAACACCTTTGATAGCCTTCTCTGCAGGCCTAACCGCTATCACAAGCACTGACACAGCGACACATTCAATTGTTGTATTTCTTCCAGGAAATTGTACTACCGTGTCACTGCTTCTATATAGTATTTTAGAGTATTTTCTTTTTTTTTTTTTTTTTACCAATCTCGTGTTGCCATGTCAATGTAATCTAACCAAGGCCTTCACAATCAGTAGTGCTGGGCCATGTCACTTAGACACTATTGGTAATGGGGCTGGTTCTTTAACCAATCAGCTTCAGATTTCAGATTTACTTACAGTAATGTCGGCATGTTTATAAAATGTCGCACTGCACTTGAACGCATCATTCCATGAACATAATAAACAATAATAAAACAATAAATAAAACAATAAACAATAATGAAACACTAATTAAATAATAATAATAAATAATAATAATAAATAATAATAAACAATAATATAAAAAATAAAGCCAATAATAAACAATAATAAAACAATAAATAAAACAATAAACAATGAAACACAAATTAAATAATAACAAATAATAATAATAATAAATAATAATAAACAATAATGAAACAATAATATAAAAAATAATAATAAAACATAATAAATAATAATAAACAACAATGAAACACGAATGAAACAATAATATAAAAATAAAAAATAAAGCCAATAATAAATAATAATAAACAATAAAACAATAAATAATGAAACACTAATGAAACGAGAATGAAAAACTAATATAAAAATAAATAATAAATAATAGTAAATAATAATAAACAATAATGAAACACGAATGAAACAATAATATAAAAAAATAAAAAAATAAAAAAAAAATACAAATACAATAAAATTAAAAAAATAGTTTGCTTGACTTTAAGTTACAGCAATATGTGGGCTCTTGTGTTCTGGCCTGTATGCATTTATTATAATCATAAAATAATAAGAAGACATAGCTTGTTTTGCAGTAAAATGCCAATTATGAACCACGACATTACCGACACCTACACTATGTATGTACAGCGGGATTATTAGAGTATTTACAAGTCAGTCGTGTGTCTTGCAGCAGGTTGTCTGAGGTCCAACAGGTCCACACAAGCTGGGCTCCGGCGAAGCGACACAGTCGGCGAAGCGACACAGTCGGCTAACCTCCAGATGACTCATTAGTTGCTTTCTCCAGGCGGTGAAAAGTTTCCTTCAACGGGCGGCCGAAAATCGACCGTTTGCTAAAGTGCTGCTTTTTACTCCTGGCAGTGAGGAGGCTTCTAATTCATTCCTCTGGGCTTCATTGTTATTCTCAGTGGAGACGAGCAGTGTGATAGGGTCTCTTCTTACTGTTAATTAGCGGTGCAGAGAGAATGGATTTTTTTTTTTTTTTTTTTTGAAAGCTGCCATGAGCTTGACACAAGGCCATTGGGTTACTGTCTTTGGGAAGAAGGGCTGAAGTAAAACGTGGAGTTAACGACACCCCTGTGTCTTGGAAACGCCGCTAATGCATGTAAAAGAGGGCAGAGGCGTGTGATTCATATTTTAATATACAAGTAGATTTAGAACAGTGAGCTGTATTATCATTATCATTATTATTATTATTATTGTCAATAAATGTTGACAATATCTTGGAGGGTCAATTCGTGGGACAATAAACGTACCCGCCTTGTTATTGTGTGTGTCCAGTTAGATTTTTTCATTGTATTTTAGAAAATAATTAAAATTAAAATTAAAATTAAAATTAAAATTAAAATTAAAATTAAAATTAAAATTAAAATTAAAATTAAAATTAAAATTAAAATTAAAATTAAAATTAAAATTAAAATTAAAATTAAAATTAAAATTAGTTGGTACATTTTATTTATCCAATTTTAAATTTATTATTAAATAATAATAAATATATTATTAAATATATTATTTATAATAATATAATATATATTATAAATAATATTATAAATTATAATATTATATATTATAATATTATTTTATTTATATTATTTTATTTGTTAAAATAAATCTAGTAAGTCGTGCCATTCCATCTAAGTGAAATAATATTTAAAAAATAGTATAAAATAAAGAATGAGGATGCTTTAAAAATTACTTCAAAAATATTGACAACATAATTCATAAAGCTGGGTTATTTTTGTGTATTTTCATTTATTAATGACGTATTTATTAATTAATTTCCTTTAATTAGGTACAACTACAAACAATAGTTTGGCTGAAATAAAATTGTTAAAAATGCCATTAAAAAAAGAAAAAAATTAAATTAAATTTAAAAATCTTAAGTTCATTTACCTTAAAAAAAATGAACACTAACACATGATATAATGTTAGGAAAATATCCTAACATCCTCTCTTTTTTTGGTGAAATAATGTGTGTACTTCTTCAAAACAGGAAATGAGGCAGGAAGTTAGAGGTGGAAAAAAAAACATCCAATTAAAATAATGTTTTTTTTTGTGTGAGTAAAACAAACGATGTGTTTTAAGTGCAGCAGCAGCAGCAGCAGCAGAGTGATGATAAATGTCCATGCATAAAAACCCTGGAGGTTACGTTTATGATGTAAATATGGGTGCATCTTACAGGATATGCTGCTCATTAGGACGCATTACACTGACTTGTGCACACTAAAAGTATCATTTATCAATAGAAGCCCGGGTCCTTCTATTGTTGCGATAAATAACACTTTTCCTCTTTGACAAGCGTCATCAAATTTTCATTCTACTCTTTATAGTGCAGTAACAGTAATAATAATAATAGTAATAATAATAATAATAATAAGTATGGGAAGATGGTCAAACATGTAGATGTTCTATGTATGGAAATTGTACTAATAAGTCAACCTATAAGGAAACGTTCAAAAGTATAGAGACGCATAGTCATTGAATTGAATGAGCTGCTGTCTCTAAACTTTTGATTGGTGCTACATACATGCCTACTGTATGCAATGGTGTTTACTTTTCCATAAACCGATTTTTTTCCCTGCATATCTATATTAAAATCAGCCGTGGCGAAGCAATTTCTGTCATCTTTGTTACTTTTGTAGCAAGACGATAAAAAAAAAACAGACAGGAAATGACAGCGGTGAGTAATGAAAACAAACTGCAGGCTTTCACTCACTTTGCAGCCCCGATGACAGACAGGAAGTGGCCGCTACACTCCACTCGCACTCACTTTTTTGGATCACTGCTTCTTCGCTCGTCCTGTCCGGCTCGGTTCCGCCTGCCGGTGGTGGAAAAAAAAAAAACTCCTTAACTATCAATCTCCAAAGCTGTCAGCCATACTGACCCCCGCAGGACCCCGGCCGCGTCCTGAGATAGAAATCAAACGCTCCTTCTGGTGTTAGAGAGCAAGGCTGTAAAGATGGCTTTGCCCTGCGCTGCGTTCAATGGATTTTTTTTGATGGAGATGTCTCCAAGGGGGAGAAATAGAAATAGAAATAGAAGGAAATGAATGTGAGGCAGAAAACATTCCCATCATGCATTGCTAGCAGTAGCCATTGTTGTTTAGTATGGCTTACAACAGTTGCGCAAAAGCTATACTTTCATTTTAACACTAATATTCCAATTACAGGAAGTGTCTCAACGGCCATTATTGTAGTTCTTTTGACCTGTAAGGGACTATAAAAGACCAACCGTCTGTCTTTGCAAGTATAAATAAATTTACAAAATGTAAATTAAACAATATGATTTACTAATTTTGTCCCAGAAATGTGATAGTTTTGCCACAAGCTAGTTCTTTAGCTAGCTAAGTTTCTGAGATTTGAGGGTATTTTCCAATTGGATTTCTGCACGAATTAGCCATTTGTTAGCTAGTTAGCTTGTAGGATTACACACAAAAGGTTAATTTTTCAATTCATGAACTACCGTAAAAAAAAATCATTTAAGCGTGCTACATTTAAGAGATTTTAACGTATGCTTCCAGATAAAATTACACTTATTGGATTGGCCATTTGTTAGCGAGTTAGCTAACAAAAAGTTAGTTTGTTCATTAATGAACTACTGTTTCGATTAGCGCTCAATTAGCGGTTTAGCTATAGTAAACGTGCTACATTTCAGAGATTTGGGGGTATGTTTTCATATAAGATTATGTTTGCTAGTAGGGTTAGCCGCAGAAAGTTAGTTTGTTAGTTAGTGAACTACCTAAAAAAACATTTCTGAGGCTCTGTTAGCGACTTAGCATGCTACATTTAAGCGATTTGGGCGTATGTTTTCATATAAGAGTATGTTTGCTAGTAGGGTTAGCCACAGAAAGTTAGTTTGTTAGTTAGTGAACTACCTAAAAAAACATTTCTGAGGCTCTGTTAGCGACTTAGCATGCTACATTTCAGAGATTTGGGGGTATGTTTTCATATAAGATTATGTTTGCTAGTAGGGTTAGCCGCAGAAAGTTAGTTTGTTAGTTAGTGAACTACCTAAAAAACATTTCTGAGGCTCTGTTAGCGACTTAGCATGCTACATTTAAGCGATTTGGGGGTATGTTTTCATATAAGATTAAGTTTGCTAGTAGGGTTAGCCACAGAAAGTTAGTTTGTTAGTTAGTGAACTACCTAAAAAATATTTCTGAGGCTCTGTTAGCGACTTAGCATGCTACATTTCAGAGGTTTGAGGGTATGTTTTCAAATAAAATTACACTAGAATTGGCTATTTGGTAGCAATTTTCAGGGGTTTAGTTAATTTGTATGTTAATTAACGAGCTACAAAGCTGTCAAGATTTAGAGGATTGAGGTTATGTTGTTAGCTAGCTAGATATTTAATTTTGGTAAGTGTGTTAGGATAGCGATGGTTTACCAAATAAAGCTACAGAGTTTTTGCGATTTAAGTATAGGTTTACATAGATTACGTTAATTACGAGTCTTTAATTAATAAGATTTGCAAAAATATCTAGCGACTTTTCAGAAGTTCGTGGCTACGTATGGAACCCTCGCTAATGAGCAAGGCAGCTACCATGATCACAAAAGTTAATTGGTAAGTTCACCTCAAAACCAGATGTCACAAAATCCTGATCGATAATGATTTGTCGGTTTGTTAGTTCCAAGGAACCGCGTTCATTTAAATGCTAATTGCGATAAAGGTGCCTAACTAGGAATTAACTGTCACTCTTTGCCACTTGAGGCCCATTGACAGCATTTTCCAAATGTCCCAGCTGGGAACAAATTAGCATGTTACACATTGTCGCATGTGTTAAATGCTTGCAGAGGCCAGATGCACGTTGTCGCTGCTAACAGCCATGGTGAGAGGACGCAGGAAGTGTCGTTACGTAACCTGCCAGGTGGCGCTCTCCTCAGCTGTGGACCAGCCAACAGGTGATGGGATATAAACAAGCTTTTCAGATGATTTACACATTTTATTTATGTTCTTTACACATATTTTATTTATTTTTAGATTTATTTTTTTGATGTATTTATTTTATACATATTTAAAATTGATTAATATATATTTTTAATATTTTATTCACCTATTTTTTTCTCGCTGCAACTAGTCCCGCCTTTGTTTAACATACTGTAAGAAAATTTTTTTTTATTGGAATATTACAAGTTTTTTTTTTTTAGAAGAATGATCGGAAATTCAGAGAAATTCAAATTCTGTGAAAAAAGTGAAAATAATATTTTAGAAAATAATATTTACGAGAATTATTGTTACATTTCCGTGGATACACCGCACCCACTAAATTTATAGGAACAAACTGATTTATACATTTGGACCTATGAAATATACAAAAAAGTACCAATATGAGTTTGAAACGGGAAAAAAATACTATTTTAAAGTTTTCCCATGATGCATTGTGTCTCAGTACAGGCGTCATCGAAAATAGATGAATGATGGATGGATGATGCTGCCTCTGTCCACCAGGGAGAGACAGAGGAACCCAGAGGGAGGCTGATGTCATTGCAGCGCCCGATAGGCACAAATAAATGCTTTTCCTCAGATGCAATGCATTATGGGAAAACTTTAACATTGTTGTTGTTTTTTCTCCACTCATAAAATTGATACTTGTTTGTATATTTCTTCGGTTTACCTTTAGTAGTAGTTGCTGTCTGATGAAATTTGTGTTGTTTGTAAGACGACACTGAGTCAGACTTATATTGAATAATAATAATTTAATTATTAAATTTAATTAAATTTATTTTATATTTTTTTCAATTTTAATAAATTTATTATTTTTTTTAATTAAATAAATAATTCATATAATATACAATATATATATAAATATAATATAATTAATAATAATAATAATAATTTCTGCTATTTTTCAATGGGTTGACAATTTTTTTACTTGAAAAATGTTTTGTTTTTAGGAGTTTTTCCAGTTTTTAACTGTTTGTTTTACAAGAAAGTCTATGAGAATATTATTGAGAAAATGTCATTTCACAATAATTAAGTCAATTTACTTTTTTTTTTATGTAAGAAGAAAGCCGAATGTTGTACTCAGTCATCTCAAGTCAAATAATGGTATAAAATCGTATAAAATATAGCGGTACGTTGGTCATTTTTGTCAATAGTAAAGTCATACAATAAAAAAAAGAATTGATTTCAAAATATGGAAAAGGCCTGCAGTTCTACTGTAAAAGAAGGTCAAGAAAAACAAACGCCGTGGTCCCTTGTTCTCACCTGCTCCATACGTGATCGCCATCTGAAGGGCTTGTGCGCTAACGGAGATGAAGCGTCTTTTAAAAGCATTCTTCCCGGGAGCGTATCATTTCCCATTTCAACCCACGGCCCCCCCTGTGCTGTAATTAATCCCAATTTAAAGGCGGACTACACTGTGTGTGTGTGTGTGTGTGTGTAAAGTCCACAGATGGATCTTCTGTCATCCTCCGTGGCGCTTTAATAAAGAAGAAGAGAAGCCGGTCGGACACACTAACTTGTCAAAAAAAGTGATTTATTGCATCTTTGGGGATATTCTAAACAATATGAATTTGTCCATTTTAAGACATCATCCTTGCAAGGCTGCTTTGATCGCCTTTCCAAGCTCGCCTAATTTTGTGTGTTTTTATTGAATCATAAATCACCGCTACTTTTTATGAGCCTCCCCCATGAGAAAACAGGAATATTTTTTCCCAACATATATTCCTTTATGCTGATTACTGCAGCAAAGCACACAGCAAGCAACACCGACATCATACATATGATTAAAATGTCATTAAAAAACATTTAATACCTCATTGATTGTTGGAACTATTAGCGAATTATATGTACCAGGGCTAGCATGAAATATAGCTCGAGGCTGCGGAAGCCGGGTCAAAGCGCTTTATGTTTAATTGCGGCTATTTATTTATATAAATGTGTCACACGGAACACAAAGCGCTAAAAGATTACTGTTAGCATGCTAATGACGCCGAGCTGCAAATGAATGCTAATGAGGGCGCGACCGCAAAACACGCCGCAAAACATTTCACCATCTTAAAGCATTCCCAGAGCCGAGTACACAAAGCTTACGCCCACTTAGCACCATTTGGGACAAATTAAATTACAAATACAGGACAAATTGTACAAATCGAGCCCTCTTTAAAATAAATAGTCGACAAAGCTAACAAAGCAGCTAGCTAGTTTGGGATCCTTTTTAGCCTAAAAACACCATTCCTCTACCTTATCCTAGTGGAAAAAAGTTGTAGAAATATTGCAATGTTATAAGGATAAAAATAGAATAGTCGGAATTTTGAAGAAAAATGTCAAAGAATTGCTAATGAAGTCACATTTTTTTTGTGAAAAAAATGTCAAAATGTCAAAATATTCCAAGATTAAAGATGCCAAAAATGCCAAAAAATACAATTGCAGCATTCAGAAAGTCATGTTATTTGAAATTATATTGAGTTCTGGATTCCTATAGAGCAACTACACACAATAACCCACACAGAATACTTTCTATATCTTCCAGATTCTGCGCCTCTTCTAGCGTTTTTTTTTTGTGGGATTTTCTTACCTCCAACTCAAATGGTGTTTGGAATTTACCCCATTCCTGGACCCTCCTGCCACCGAGCACACTCCAACTGTTATTGGTCACACTCCCAAGTGCTCCCGAGGACTTCCAGGGTTACAGTAACGTCCATAGAAGTCTGTTAAAAAAAACTGTAAGCATGCAGAGCCATCCAAAAATTATTATTTACATTATTTAACCCGCGAATACGGCATTGTAATAGTCAGACTTTTGAAGTAAAATGTCAAAGAATTGCTAATGAAGTTATATTTTTTGAAAATGTCAAAAAATTACGAGAATTACAAAATTACGAGACTAAAAATATAATTTGAATAAGGAATGCCCAAAAATAAAATTGCAGCATTCGGAAAGTGATGTTATTTGAAATTCTATTGAGTTCTGGATTCCTATAGAGCAACTACACACAATAACCCGCACAGAATACTTTCTAGATCTTCCAGATTCTGCGCCTCTTCTAGCAGTGTTTTTTTGGATTTTCTTACCTCCAACTCAAATGGTGTTTGGAATTTTCCCCATTCCTGGACCCTCCTCCTGCCGAGCACACTCCAACTGTTATCGGTCACACTCCCAAGCGCTCCCGAGGACTTCCGGGGTTACAGTAACGTCCATAGAACTCTGTTAAAAAAAACTGTAAGCATGCAAAGCCATCCAAAAATTATTATTGACATTATTTAACCCGAGAATACAACATAGTAACAACATTTATAGTTATAAAAGAAGAAAAACATAACAGGTCCCCTTTAAGAAATTCGTTTAAAAAAAATGGTTGTATTCTTTCAAGAAAAAATATTGAAAACACAATTGAGAAAATTAATATCAAAACAAAAATTGGATTAAAACTTGAAAATAAATGGCTTCTCAAAAACACCTCTAATATTACCAGGCGAAATTAGTTATTTTATTCAATGACGGTCACTGTCCTAAAATATGACTTGCATAACTGAAAGTACCCGTGACCAATCAGCCTGTCTTATCGACAGTATAAAAAAAAAAGAATAAATAAAAGACAATGTTCTTCTGCAGGCTGTTGTGAACATCAAAAAGCTGCTTGATGCTGGTAATAAAAGATAAATAAGACATGATGATGATGATCCACTTGGACACGTCTGCTCAAAGGAAAGTGCTGCTCTCATGTCTTTATAATTAGACAGGAGCTTGCAATGAAAAATCAATGAAAGCACAAAGTAGGCCTGCTTTCAAACACACGCCACTAAATTAGGTACACCTGACCACGCTGATGACAGAGTCTTTCTATAAATAATAATGCACTGTGAGCTACTTGCTTATCCTCACTAGGGTCGAGGGTATGCTGGAGCCTATCCTAGCTGTCTTCGGGCGAGAGGCGGGGTACACCCTGGACTGGTGGCCAGCCAATCACAGGGCACATATAGACAAACAACCATTCACACTCATATTAATGAATATAAATATATAAACATGTTATGCTACAAATCGGCTGCATGGCGGACGAGTGGTTAGCGCTCAGGCCACACAGCTAGGAGACACAAGTTCGATTCCACGCATCTCTGTGTGGAATTTGCACGTTCTCCCCGTGCATGCGTGGGTTTTCTCCGGGTATTTTTTCTATTACTATTTCTATTATTTTTCCGGGTAAGTTTCAGGGAAATATCAGTTCCCAACTAAAAAAAATTGTTTGGAAAAGATAAAACAAGAACCGTTTATTTACAAATATAGCCCCATTAACTATTTACAATGTTTACATTTGGAACTGAACATGTTAAATTTTACTATTTCTACTATTACTTAATTTCAGCTGCACGGCGGTTGAGTGGTTAGCACACAGGCCTCACACACGCAGACCTGAGTTCAATTTCACCCTCGGCCAACTCTGTGTGGAGTTTGCATGTTCTCCCATGTGTGGGTTTTCTCCGGGTACTCCGGTTTCCTCCCACATTCCAAAAACATGCTAGGTTAATTAGCGACTCATCAAAATTGTCCATAGGTATGAATGTGAGTGTGAATGGTTGTTTGTCTATATGTGCCCTGTGATTGGCTGGCCACCAGTCCAGGGTGTACCCCACCTCTCGCCCGAAGACAGCTGGGATAGGCTCCAGTGACACTCGTGAATAAAAAGTGGTAGAAAATTAATGAATAATGACGTTGTTGTTTCCAGTGATAAATGAGGGATTCGTGTAAATATAGTACAAGTATAAAATGTGACTATGGGGATGTAACTTCATGTTTAGAGGACTCTAACAATATTAAAACCCATATTTGGAAGGTCATAAGTATTCTATGCTCCAACTACAAAAATATTTTATGTTTACATAAGGAGTCCAGCAAAAGCAGTCAATTAACAGTGATAAATGAGGGATTTGTGTATATATAATACAGGTATAAAATGTGACTATGGGGATGTAATTTCATGTCCAGAGGGCTCTAACAATATTAAAACCCATATTTGGAAGGTCATAAATACGCTTTCTATGCTCCAACTACAAAAATATTTTATTTTTAAATAAGGAGTCCAGCAAAAGCTACGTCAATTAACAGTGATAAATGAGGGATTTGTGTATTAATACTGGTATAAAAGGTGAATATGGGGATGTAACTTCATGTTTAGAGGACTCTAACAATATTAAAACCCATAAGTATTCTATGCTCCAACTACAAAAATATTTTATTTTTAAATAAAGAGTCCAGCAAAAGCAAAGTCAATTAACAGTGATAAATGAGGGATTCGTGTATAAATAATACAGGTATAAAAGGTGAATATGGGGATGTAACTTCATGTTTAGGACTCTAACAATATTAAAACCCATATTTGGAAGGTCATAAGTATTCTATGCTCCAACTACAAAAAGATTTTATTTTTAAATAAAGAGTCCAGCAAAAGCAAAGTCAATTAACAGTGATAAATGAGGGATTTGTGTATATATAATACAGGTGTGCAATAAAAGGTGTCCTTGGTTTCCTAAGTCAGAACCGCTAGTATTGGTTCCTATTGCCGGTCCATGTAAGAAATGTGCTGATTCGTGAGCTGTAGACTGGCGGACATTTTTTTTTTTTTTTACACTTTGTACATCTTTGTGCATCGTCCGTACGGGTAAAGTGTGTCTTTTGTATGTTTTTTAATTGTTTTGCACATCACATGTGCCACACATGCACACGCTACATACATAAATACCACAACCAAAGCAAGCTAATTTGTTAACTAATCCTAATTTTTCCATTATTTGTTAGCTTTTCCATCATTTGCATGCGTTTCCTTTCCTTACAAGGTCACCCACTGTGGAAGCGGATAAGTTCTAAGAACGCTTCATCAAAGTGAAGCTCCGTCTCCAAAGACTAAACAGGGTTCCCGCTATTCAGGATGCCGCTCAGGTTCCTCCGTGCAGGGAATATACGTGACCTTTTCCGTGATGAACCACGTGGGGCTACAGTTCTGACATATCGTTCCGTCTCGGGAGTGTTGGGCAAAGATGCGCCGCAGTGCGAGAAAGCATGACGGGGGTTTGTGGGCTATTTTTTGAAAGGCCACTATGAGTGTTTTTTTGTTTTTTTTTGGAACATTTAACTTTAAGAGCTCGGCCCCATGAATCATCTCTTTCCATCCTGATTGCACACCTTTATTTTCTTTAATGTGTTCTTAGCTACGGGGGAAAGGAAACATATTTTTTCAATCAATCTCACCTTGGCTGGAAGGTATTTTTTTTTTTTAGGGCAGCGTTTTATATAGTCGCATTAAGGTCTGCTGGAGCTTCACTTTTTCTTCATGTTAGTGGATTAGAGTGCCGATGGTTCCACTGTTCATGGAAACACCTTTTTGGTGTCAAACCGACTCCATCACACAGGCTTTTTTAACAGTTTAAGATTATTTTAAGTGTAAAAAGAAGTCAAACATGGGAGTGACGGCTTGCTGAAGAAGTTAAAGTGTATTAAAAATGATCTACTCACCCGAAATCTGATGTGCTTGGTAGGTCTCTTCCCACGATGACGAAACGTGACCTGCCATGTTGTACTGAGTAGCCAGAACATACTGTTTCCTCTTTGCCATCACTGGTACCCTTCTGTGGTGCCATCACAAAAAAAGAAAGAAAAAAGGCTTGAGAAGTTAATCCTTTACATCAGGGGTCTCAAACTCACCTTCACTCCGAAATCACGTTCCTACAAACGCCATCAGAAGCTGTCGCAAACCTGATCTATGGTCGCCCAAAAGTGAAATAAAAAACATCTCTTTGGCCGATTCAAGATAGCCAATCATGCTATCACACAGCTTTTCTAAAATATATGAATGAATAATATTGTTTGTGGTTGAATAGTAGTAGTTTTTTGTACTTCAACTTCAACTTTCTATGCAAAAGCTACGTCAATTAACAGTGATAAATGAGGGATTCGTGTATAAATAATACAGGTATAAAAGGTGAATATGGGGATGTAACTTGATGTCTAGAGGGCTCTAACAATATTAAAACCCATATTTGGCCGGTCATAAGTTTTCTATGCTCCAACTACAAAAATATTTGATTTTTAAATGAGTCCAGCAAAAGCTACGTCAATTAACAGTGATAAATGAGGGATTTGTGTATATATAATACAGGTATAAAAGGTGACAATGGGGTTGTAATTTCATGTCTAGAGGGCTCTAACAATATTAAAACCCATATTTAGAAGGTCATAAATAAGTTTTCTATGCTCCAACTACAAAAAGATTTTATTTTTAAATAAGGAGTCCAGCAAAAGCAAAGTCAATTAAAAGTGATAAAGGATGGATTAGTGTATCTTTAATACAGGTATAACAGGTGACTATGGGGTTGTAATTTCATGTCTAGAGGCCTCTAACAATATTAAAACCCATATTTGGAAGGTCATAAATACGTTTTCTATGCTCCAACTACAAAAAAAATGATTTTTAAATAAGCAGTCCAGCAAAAACAGTGATAAAAACAGTGATAAAGGAGGGATTATTGTATATATAATACAGATATAACTCACCTGGATGGGTCGACCACATTTTCACTAAACTTAGCTGTGAAGACGGGGCTATAAAATGTGGTCACCTGAAATACCTTCCACCCCCTTCCCTTTCCCCTGGTGCAGGTCTTTGAGTAAGTTATGTTGTTTAATGTAGTTATATTTGTGTTTATGTTACAAAGTTATGTTTTTTTCAGTCCCACACTGTACTCCCCCATAGGAGTTTAGTTCTGATAACCCCCCCCCCCCCTTGTTCTTCCTTTTATTGCCCAGTCGTCCCTTCCTGTCTACCCTCCTTTATCGTACTGTGTTGGGGTACAAGTCCATTCTGATTCAGTTTACATGAAAGCCCTTCAGAACTTGACGGTATTACTTCAAGAAAACCAGACTCTTTGGAACTTTTCACCTCCAAAAAAAAAAAAAATCAGCTGAACTTTATAAAAGTTTACTCTAACATAAAGCAAAAAGAAGCCTGTGAAAACAAAACAAAAAGACACCAGGAAGCAAGTGACTCTCAAACTTAAACGAATGTGACTCGGACGTTTTTCAAGTGCCACCACTACTCACGAGTAATTTGAAGTCTTCACTTTGGAGGACCATCAGCCTTCTCTTCAACGTCAAATACGTCTAAAAGCATAAAACAGGTTCGTAAACAAGACAAAAAAAAAGTTGTGATTGAACACTTAATGTCATGTACTCATAAAGAACGCTTGAGGATCGAGTAAGGAGCCCTGAGGCACACACATAAAAAACGCTGTGTTCTTTTCTTAACTAAAAACGCTTCTGACTGCTCCATTTTTTTTAATGAAGCTGCCGGAGCTGACTTGAAGTCCCAGTTATGTCAGCAAACATTAATAATAATCCTCTTACATTTGAAATCCAAAGTGGCGCGACTTGTCACGCTCACATCCTTTTGTTAGCGTCACCGCGCGTTAGCGGTTGTCTCTGTCTGCCAACCGCATGACAGGACACACAAGCCTTTTTCTCCATGTTTTTTTTTTCTTTGCCTTTCTTTTTCCCCCCCTCCTTTCATTTGAAGTGTGAAGTCGTTTGAATATAAATGACTGCGCTAGCGTGTGTGTTCAAACCGGAGGTGATTTTTGCTCTAATTCAGCAAGAAGATGACAGCATGAGGCTCTCCGCACAAAGAAAGATCCTTTAGACGTTATGTGAAATCACTCCCGACAGTTTTGACTACACCGCTGTATGCCGTACCATTCCCTCGCGATATCACAGGTACTTTTGCAGAAGTTAATTAGCAAATGTTGACTGTTTTGTGGTCGACCGTGGTCTATAATTCGTCGTTATCCATTTTTGGAGATCGATTGGACTTGGTGAAACAATCGCTGGCCGCGACTTTCTCTCTCCAGTGCTGGCATTGTAATTGCTTGTATCTACTCCTGTTGAAAACTGTTCTTAAGACTCTTACACTTACAGAATAATCTGGGGGGGGACTTTCATCCCGTTAAAGGGCCGGTCTATGACTCAATCTTGTTGTGTTATGATTGCCGACAAGCGTCGTCAATGAAATAAAGGGTCGGTTGAACGTCAATTTATCAACTTCATTCATCATTTTAATGTATTTTGCATTGTTTTAAGCAGTGGCATCATTATGCCGATTTTAGGGGGGCTTCATAAAGATATAAAAGATATTTTTTTGTAAAAATAAAAAAAAAATCTATAAAAATATTTTAAAAATCAATAAAAAATATCAAATTTTTAATTCAATAATTTGATATTTTTTTATTGATTTTTTGAAAAGTTTTTTTTAAATACAGACAGAGACAACTCCTAACGCGTGGTGACGCTAACAAAAGGATCTGAGCGTGACAATTAAATAATTTGATATTTATTTATTTATTTTTAAAATATTTTTTAAAAATCAATAAAAAATATAAATTTTTTAATAAAATAATTTGATATTTTTCATTTATTTTTAAAAATATTTTTATTTTTACAAAAAAATATTGGTTTTGCAGTGTAGATTCTGTGTACTTGTGTAAATTTAATGGTGGCCTAAAACAATTGAGTATTTCTACTAAATCTGTCCAAAAGTGGGAAAGTTATATCCTGGTTCTTGTTTGTTATTTGTTTTGTTTTTTTTAATGTCTATTACATTCATTCATATCCTGTGCATTTTCAGGGGGCTAAGCCCCCCCTGTTTTCAGAACCTAGTGACGCCCCTGGTTTGAAGAACGCAAAACTAGAATTGTTGTATTGTAAAAGTCTTTGAAGGGTGGTTTAATTGGATTTACATTGTTTTCTATGGGAACATTTGTTTTAGTTTTCATAGGATTCGGTTTTAGACGTACCCTTTGGAAACTAATTAATAACAAAAAACAAATCCTAAAACATAAAAGTTAATTCCGAGGTCGAGGGCAACAGGAAATGGCGACAGCGACGGAGTGAACCCATTTTCTCTCATAATGGAAACGCTAAACCTGAGCAGAGTGTGATGGCATTGAACGCATCGGACTTTAATCTCTGATCATTTCCCCGTTGAGCGTCCATCCCACACTGGCAGGAACAATCCCACTGGATCTGCGTACATCAGGAATATTCTGCATTTCCCTGCCACTTGTCCATCTATTACTTCCACGACAACCGGCAGCATTAAATATGTATGAATCAGGTTTAATCTTGCTTAAGTAGTACATTAAATATTAAATTTGCATGTCATATGACGCAATAATAAGCAAAATAACATTAGCTGGGAGGTGTAGCCGTTTCCCGCTGAGCACATTTTATCACCTGTCACATCCAAAGCATCACATCCCAAATATCGCACTGTGGCAGCAATGTGGGAAACTTTGGGGAGTGGAATGTCACCAAGCTGGAGGCTTTCTGGTTGGATCAAAAAAAAAAAAAAAAAAAAAAAAAATAGAAAGTACATATAATTAACCGAGGCAAGATAAAGTTGCCAAACACGACGTGTCTGCTGACGGCTCGCTGGGACGCGGGCGCCTGCAGACTCAATTGGTCTGTCAATCAACTTGAAAGAGGAGGAAAAAACATAAACATAAAAATAAAAAAAAAAACGTGGCAGGCAAGAGAAAGAGAGCACCGGAATGCATGCTAATGTTTAGAGTTTTGCATTGTGACGCATGCTAATGTATTCATTCGCAGACCATAACCAGTTACACTAGTAATATATTCAATATCAATATTATGTATATATATAAATATCAATATTAAATATCAACAGGGTACTCACTTAAGCAATAGGAATTCTTGAAAAATTATGATGAATCCAAACCTCAGACCTCAGTTATGGCTCATCCAAAATCAACACCTGAACATCTAAAAACGACCAATCTCGTGTTATATGATTGCATCATATCATTCAAAATTAATAGTTTCCTTGCCTTACCATTGGAATTCCATGTGTGGTGTAAGATAAATTAAAAAAAAAATCAATAAAGGTCTTGCTTTAATATGGCAATAAATAAAACTAACCTAATTTCACATAAAAATACCTCAAAAGTTGAAAGTGCAAAGAACATGTATTGTTGGATGACCTTTGACCTTAGCTACACTACCGCTCAAAAGTTTGGGATCACGTTGGGAATTTTTTTTTGGCCAGTCTGAGATATGGCTTTTTTTTTTAGGCGGTCCTGCCATGAAGTCCATTTGTCTTCTTGCACAGTTGTGCATCGTTTTTGTGTCCTTGTTAAACCCAGTTTGTGCATCGTTTTTGTGTCCTTGTTAAACCCAGTTTGCGCATCATTTTTGTGTCCTTGTTAAACCCAGTTTGCGCATCGTTTTTGTGTCCTTGTTAAACCCAGTTTGTGCATCGTTTTTGTGTCCTTGTTAAACCCAGTTTGTGCATCGTTTTTTGTGTCCTTGTTAAACCCAGTTTGTGCATCGTTTCTGTGTCCTTGTTAAACCCAGTTTGTGCTGCTCTTAGAAGGGAGTAGTTAACAGCATGGTAAGAAATTTTTGTTTTAGTTTAGATTTTTTGAATTAAAAAAAAAAATTTTATTATTATTTTTTTTAGTTAGTTTTTTTTTTAGTTTTCTAATAATCGATTAGCCTTATAAAATAATGAACTCGGATTAGCAGCAATACCAGGAAATTGATGCAGAAGACTGACAGTTGTTGATAGTCGGCCTCTATGCAAAAATGTACATCCTTCTTTGAAAATCATCTGATTCATTTTAATTGTTTGTGAAATGGATGAAAATTAGTTTTTCCTTGGAAAACAAATACATTTCCAAGTGATCCCAAACTCATAGTATGTCAGACATCAGCTAAAATTAAGAGTACTGCCCAGAAATCTGACCTGTGACACATATTAAAAATAAACAGTAATTTTCCCTTGACAATATCCACATTACGCATCTTAAAATGAGTTAAAATCCAAAGACTGAAATGAGCAAATAAAGTAAATAAAGTATGTGTTCATATAAGAACATTCCGGGCTTCAACGGAAGAACGCGAGGTTGGGTAAACAGCAAAGATTTATTCGTGTTTCTTCCAGTGTAAGCATCATTTCAACAACTTTAATGGCGGGAGAATTGACAGGCTGTCGTTGTCGTCGTACGCTCGCCAACAAGAAAACCAGTGGTGCATTTTTAGTGTGATAATGACAAACGCAGTCTCAGGCCATGAATATTCACGCTGCTGAAATGACAGGAGGCTTTAATGAAAATAATATTGCGTGACTGCTAATTTATTCATGACACTTTGGATTTAATCTTTTTTTTTTTTTTTTTTTTTTAATAAATGGCGTTTAAGCATCCGTGTTTCCACCAGTTGGTCCAGTTCGGCACGGTATCATTTTGAAATGCTAAAAACTGATTTGGCTTTTGATAGTATTGCGGTCCCTCTTTTTTACATTGACCGCTAATGGACGCAGCTTAATCCATAGTCATTATTATTATTATTAATGTTTAACGCCAATTAACGCCAAATGAATTTTTTGAAATGCTAACAACTGATTCTGGCTTTTGATTGTATCGCGGTCCATAGTCCATAGTCATTACTATTATTATTAATGTGATTAAGAATTTTAAAGCAAATAATCCCATCACTCAAAATCTCGAAAACATCCCTGGCAATGCATTTCAGGCTAAGTTTGTCCAAGTTGCGTTCCCGTTCCCAATCGCAAACAGGCTACAGAATGAACCACTGCAATACCAAACACAAGACGCCAAATGAATTTTTTGAAATGCTAACGACTGATTCGGCTTTTGATTGTATTGCGGTACCTCTTTTACATTGACCGCTAATGGACGCATAATCCATAGTCATTATTAGTATTATTAATGTGATTAAGAATTTTAAAGCAAATAATCCCATCACTCAAAATCTCGGAAACATCCCTGGCAATGCATTTCAGGCTAAGTTTGTCCAAGTTGCGTTCCCGTTCCCAATCGCAAACAGGCTACAGAATGAACCACCGCAATACCGAACACAAGACGCCAAATGAATTTTTTGAAATGCTAACGACTGATTCTGGCTTTTGATTGTATCGCGGTCCATAGTCATTACTATTATTATTAATGTGATTAAGAATTTTAAAGCAAATAATCCCATCACTCAAAATCTCGGAAACATCCCTGGCAATGCATTTCAGGCTAAGTTTGTCCAAGTTGCGTTCCCGTTCCCAATCGCAAACAGGCTACAGAATGAACCACCGCAATACCAAACACAAGACGCCAAATTAATTTTGAAATGCTAACAACTGATTCTGGCTTTTGATTGTAGCGCGGTCCATAGTCATTACTATTATTATTAATGTGATTAAGAATTTTAAAGCAAATAATCCCATCACTCAAAATCTCGGAAACATCCCTGGCAATGCATTTCAGGCCAAGTTTGTCCAAGTTGCGTTCCCGTTCCCAATCGCAAACAGGCTACAGAATGAACCACCGCAATACCAAACACAAGACGCCAAATTAATTTTGAAATGCTAACAACTGATTCTGGCTTTTGATTGTAGCGCGGTCCATAGTCCATAGTCATTACTATTATTATTAATGTGATTAAGAATTTTAAAGCAAATAATCCCATCACTCAAAATCTCGGAAACATCCCTGGCAATGTATTTTAGGCCAAGTTTGTCCAAGTTGCGTTCCCGTTCCCAATCGCAAACAGGCTACAGAATGAACCACCGCAATACCGAACACAAGACGCCAAATGAAGAGTCTCAGTTGACTATTATTTTAGCACCCTTCAATATTTCTGAATATTTATATAATACCAAACTGAACCAGACGGTGGAAACTAGTAATTCGGTATTCCGAAGCTTGTAGATAGCGTCAAGCATTCTGGTGTTTCTGCTAAAACGTCCTCAGAAGATAAAGTACTTTAGAATATCCTGTCACTTTCAATCCCACTTGAAGTCTTGTCCGACAGTTTCAAAGAATTTGACATTGAACGGTCGATAAAAGTCCTGCAGCTGTTCGATGACCTCCCGGTCTATCTGGACGTGAGTCCTTCCCTTGGACTTCCCCAGGCATCGAGGTTGGCCGCTGCTCTCCGGCTTCTTCAGGCACGGGAAGCCTTTGGTTCTGTTAAAGTAGAAGTGCTTATCCGAGATGATCCTCTTCAATCCCAAAAAGTCCTGAACACGACCCATTTCGCCGGCCGGGTCCGTGATGAGCCGCTCGCCGCTCACAAAGTGCATCTGGGAAAGACGGAAGTAGCGCAGCCAGTTCTCCAGGTGGAGGATATACATCCCGATACGGATGGCATTCCAGGAAGTGTCGACCAGACCCTGGCTCCGGTTCTTGAAGGCTAACTCCTCAAATGTTGGGATGTCGGGCTTCTTGGAAAGAGTCTGCGTGTAGTCCGAGATGGCTCTCGTGACCGGGTTTCGAACCACCACGATCAGTTTGGTCTGGTGGGACATGCTGGAGATACGGCGAGGGGCTTCCCTGGTGACAAAGTAGCTGGGAGTCTTCTCCAGAGTAATTTGACTATCCAAAGTTCTTGGCATGAGGCCCCTTGGGGAGAAGAAAACAATGAGTCAGCTTCAATTCAATTTAACTTTATTTAATTCACAACAGAAGTGATGTCAAGGCAATCTTGGGAACCTTGAACAGAACCCTCAACGTGTTTCCTACACTCAACTAGAGTTCTCCAATTCATCAAGTATTGACAAGTGGGTAGCGCGCAGGCCACACAACTAGGAGACCCGAGTTTGATTCCACCCGGAGTTTGCATGTTCTCCCCGTGTTTTCTCCAGGTACTCCGGTTTCCTCCCACATTCCAAAAACATGCTAGGTTAATTAGCGACTCCAAATTGTCCATAGGTATGAATGTGAGTGTGAATGGTTGTTTGTCTATATGTGCCCTGTGATTGGCTGGCGACCAGTCCAGGGTGTACTCCGCCTCTCGCCCGAAGACAGCTGGGATAGGCTCCAGCACCCTTGTGAGGATAAGCAGTAGAAAACGAATGAATGAAACTTAAGTGTTGTAATCAGAGTTGGGGGAAGGACAAGGAAGGTTCTCCTCTCATTCCGTGTGGAAGTGGTGCATTTTTAAGAAGCCAAAAATGCACCACTTCCACACAGAATGAGAGGAGAACCTTTTCTTTTTCATTCCGTGTAGAAGTGGTGCATTTTTAAGAAGCCAAAAATGCACCACTTCCACACAGAATGAGAGGAGAACCTTTTCTTTCTCATTCCGTGTGGAAGTGGTGCATTTTTTAAGAAGCCAAAAATGCACCATTTTTAAGAAGCCAAAAATGCACCACTTCCACACGGAATGAGAAAGAAGGGCATTTTTAAGAAGCCAAAAATGCACCACTTCCACACGGAATGAGAAAGAAAAGGTTCCACACTTTCACACAGAATGAGAGGAGAACCTTTTCTTTCTCATTCCGTGTGGAAGTGGTGCATTTTTAAGAAGCCAAAAATGTGGTGCATTTTTGGCTTCTTAAAAATGCACCACTTCCACACAGAATGAGAGGAGAACCTTTTCTTTTTGGCTTCTTAAAAATGCACCACTTCCACACGGAATGAGAAAGAAGGGCATTTTTAAGAAGCCAAAAATGCACCACTTCCACACAGAATGAGAAAGAAAAGGTTCTCCTCATTCTGTGTGGAAGTGGTGCATTTTTAAAAAGCCAAAAATGCACCACTTCCGCATTTTTAAGAAGCAAAAAATGCACCACTTCCACACGGAATGAGAAAGAAAAGGTTCTCCTCTCATTTTTGGCTTCTTAAAAATGCGGTAGAAAATGAATGAATGAATCTGTTATCAGTATCAGTATTGGTCTTAAAAAGCAGGAAGTTATTGGTATTACCTGGTTTCTAATATTAATACAATTGGTTCTCATGCTCATAAAATCTTAATGTATTGACTGTATTTAAATATTTTGTAAGATTACTGCTCTTTTTTTTTATCAATTTTGTTGTTTATTGTCAGTTTTCTTGTTTAACTGTAGCCGATATAAAAGCCCCTGGACCGTATTTTGGACACCTTTGGTCTAGACTAGAGCCTAACCCATTGCAGCGTCAGATTCACAGAATAAGAAAATAATTGTTAATTGCAGCCTGAGAAAGTTGTGACATAAAAAACAGCTTTCAACGAATGTTTGTCCTCTTCCTGCTTTTGGTAAACAAACAGCTGGGCTATAATTAGCATCTGCAGTCGTCCTTTGACCACCTTGTTTAAATAGCATTCCAAATCAATGCTTGTTGCTTGGATAAGGATAAATAATGGGCAACAAGAGGTAAACAAATATGTCTTCTTCCTGCAGCAGGGACATAAAAAACCGATGTGATGCTTTTCCACGAGACGCGTTTCTTCATGGCGACGGCGGGAAGGATTCGATTAAAAGCTAACCTTTCTCTCCAAGCTTTCACACTCGCGCCATAGGTTGCCTTTAAAGTCTCACAACTCCGCTATCGATCCGTTTTAGCAGTATTTATCCGTTAGTTGCCGGGTGTCTGGGGGTCGGAGGGTGGGGGCGGGGGACCTCGGGGCCACCGAGCACCTATTAATCTTTCATGAGAACGGGGCGCCTTTTGAAGCGAACACAAACAACAACTTGCGGCCATCTTCACAGCAGGTGCCGCGTGTTGGTGCTTGTGTGTCGGCTGTGTGTACGTTTTGCGGCTGTCAGGGTTGCGTGCGTGCGTGCGTGACGTGCCGCTTCCTTCCTTGAAGAAGAGAAGCGTCAAATGATAGAAGTGAGCGAATGCCACAGTGAGAGGTCGCTTATAGTTCAGCTTAGTATCGTACAGAAACACTGACAGATGTACTTAAACGCACCATCTAGTATAGTATAGCGTAGTGTAGTGTACATACATAGTACCCATTACATTAGGTACACCTGCACCATCGATTTCAGTCCCGGATATAATGTTGCACACAATCTTGAAAGGCTAATAAAATACATTTACTACCGTAATGACTACAAAAGCTGCACAGTAAAAATAAGACTACCGTAAATCCCTCAAAAGCTGCTTTGGTTAAATGAAAAGCGTCCCTCACCTGAGCTGACTGACGCACTGAGAGGCCCTGGAGAAACATGAACCCAACTTGTACGTTATTTTGGACTGTTGGTGCAAGCCACAACACCTAGCATGAGCATGAGAACCAATTGTATTAATATTAGAAACCAGGTAATACCAATAACTTCATGATTTTTAAGACCAATACAGATACTGATAACAGATTCATTCATTATTCATTTTTTTACCGCTTATCCTCACGAGGGTCACGGGCGTGCTGGAGCCTATCCCAGCTGTCTTCAAGCGAGAGGCGGGGTACACCCTGGACTGGTGGCCAGCCAATCACAGAGCACATATAGACAAACAACCATTCACACTCACATTCATACCTATGGACAATTTGGAGTCGCTAATTAAGCTAGCATGTTTTTGGAATGTGGGAGGAAAACGAAAAAAACCCACGCATGCACGGGGAGAACACGCAAACTCCACACAGAGATGGCCGTCAGTGGAATCGAACTCGGGTCTCCTAGCTGTGAGGCCTGTGAGCTAACTCGGCTTTATCCAAAAAAATAAAAATAAATAAACTGAGCCATGGTGCATGTCTGATATTGGCTTTTTTTTGCCAAAAAAACGATACGCTAATATTGTCCAACTCTCAATTTCCGATACCGATATCAGCCGATACCGATACCAATATGTGACATATCACATGACAAAGAAAGAACACTTATTTTATACAGCATTCAATATCGTTTTCATGATCACGAAAACAAATATCGATATCGGACATCCCTTACAGGTCACTTGTTGCTAGGCAGAGCTCAAAAGGGCACAATTATCACTGCCCCATAGGCCATGTACATGTATGTATAATAATAATAATAATTATACAACATTTTTGGAAAATGGATATTAAAAAGTGGATTTTAGTTCCATGAAACTAAAAGTAAACCATTAATTAACGGCGACGTGTGAAAACGGACACCAGGAAGGACAAAACCAAAAAGGAAAGAAGTCTACAGTCCAAGTCTCCTCCCTCGGTACTTTGGCTCGAGAGACATCTGCTTCGCCCCTCACTTAATGAGCACCGGTTTAGGCGACACGTAACACCTCCACCCCCCATCCCTCTCCCCCACTCCATCCTTAGAAAGCCCCCGCTGGCTGTGTCTCTCAACGATTTATCTCAGGTGGCGCCGTGGAAGCGGCGGCGGGTCTCAGGTTCAAGCTGCTTTTCCCTGCGGACGATGCTCCATCGTTATGGAGGGAAGAAGATGACGTGAACATGTTTAATTCAAAGTCGCGAGGAGTCCTTATTAAGTAAGCTGTGTGCCATACGAGAGCAACGGAGATTAAAAAAAAAACCACTTCCACATCAACAACAACAAGAAGGTGACTCTCTGCCCAATTAAGAATCTCAAGACGGATCGACGGACAGAAAAGTGGACTTAAGAAGGGCTCAGCGCAAACCATCAGAGGTCTAATTGCCCTTAAAATGCTCTGAGGCTTGTCTGTTTAATCATAAAGTAGAAAGAATTGAGTTGGATGATTTGTTTTTAATAAACTGATAGAGTCTTCCAATTATAGGAAAATGACTTAAATGTAAACAAACAAGCCGAGTTAGCAGTTTCTTGTTTGACGCCCCTGCACAACCTGAAGCTCTATTGTTTCTTCTTTCAGTGGAACAATGAAGATGCACAATCTGAAACTCAATTTTTCCTCTGAAGGAAGAAACAATGGCGCTTCAGGTCGTGCAGGGGTGTCAAACGGCAAATGGCTATATGAAATTGCTAACTCAAAATTTGGTTTTGTTTCTTTACTATTTTGTCTTTTTGCATTTTAAAACTCTACTTAGTACTTAAGATCCAACAGTGCAACATTTAAATACTTAAAATTTTTCAATTAGTTTTAACATTTTAATGGCGGATGCAAATATTGGCAATAATAGATGTGGACAACATTGGTTCTGTTTTTGCTGTGTTGTGCAATATACTTATTGTCATTTACACGTTGTCCTGCACTCCAAAATCATTATTACGGTTTAATTTTTTTTAAAGTTAAAAAAAAAGTTTAAAAAGTTTTAAATATTAAAAAGAATTTTTTTTGAAATTTTTCAATTTTTTTTTCATTTTTTTTTACAAGTTCTCACATTTGGGAAATAACCTCTCCTGCTTCCAATTATCAACCTGACCACTTTGAGCTTCACCTTTTTTTTTTAAAAAGTAAAAAAAAAAAGTTAAAAAAGTTTTTAAAAATAATTTTCTTTTTTCTTTTTTTTTTATTTTAATTTTTTCTTTTTTTTTTTTTTACAAGTTCTCACATTTGGGAAATAACCTCTCCTGCTTCCAATTATCGACCTGACCACTTTGGGCTTCAACTTTTTTTAAAAAGTAAAAAAAATTAAATAAAAAAATTAAAAATTAAAAACAATTAAATTTTTTTTTTTTTACGAGTTCTCACATTTGGGAAATAACCTCTCCTGCTTCCAATTATCGACCTGGCCACTTTGCGCTTCAGGTAAACAAACAGCCCCAATATAATTACAGCACGTACCATATACGCGAAAACCAACAACTTCTTTCCATGTCTGTCAGAGCTTTTCTTCCGGTCAATCACACTCATACACACCAGTGACCCGGAGATGAATATGCTAATTTTAAGATAATAATTATCACTATAGAGGTGAACTATGATAGATTTTTTTTGTCTTAAAAAAATATTTCTTTCTAAAAAATAATACATTTTAAGAAGTATTTAGAATTGTCTATTGGGGTCAATCTCTTGACGTTTAAGCAGTAACTAATTCAAGAGCAGATCTTTCTATTTGTCCTTAAATCCCCCCTGAAGACACAGGTGAAGGTGTTCATTAGCAAGAGACAGGTGTTCACATTCGGGTCAAACCATTCTCCTAACACTCAGACAATCCTAATGGTGCTTCTCAAAGTGCTCTCCTCACTTTTAAGAAACTAACTTGAGCAAAAATCACGCATCATTTGTCCTGAAATACCCCCCCCCCCACCCGCACCACCAAAAAACCCACAGACACCATTCTGGGAATAAAAGTTAAGGTTGAGTGCGGAGAGAGAAAATGTGCTCAAACTTGAGCGATTCTCATAACGTCTCAGTCTCTGCACCTCGTAAAAAAAGATGGGGGGTAAAAAAAAAAAAAAAAAAAAAGGCTTCCTCTTTTGCGTATATGACAGATGGAGCGTCAAGAGAGCTGTTTCATTATTTAAGTATCGCTCTAAAATTAGACCCCGTAACGACGTCCGGTCATTAATCAACCAGCAAGACGACTGTGAGGGTTCATCCGGACAGATGAGAACGGTCCCGAGAAGCCGGCATGCAAAGTTCCGACTTTGAATGAATAACATCCAAGTCTAAGTAGAGTCCAGTCATTCTCTAACATTCCATAATAGCTTTGACCTTGAAACTTGAAAAAAGAAAAAAAACACTCATCCTGTTCCACCGCAGGCCCTGGCTTTTCTCTGAAATAACAATTATTCACAGTGAGTGGGGGGTGACGGGGTGTGGGGGAGGATGACTGACACTTGCAAAGCAATCAGACATTGAAATGAAACCATCTGAGGGCCGTACCATTAACACCCGTCACAGGGGAAGGACTCAGCCACCAAATGAAGTCGAAAACTTCACAATGCGGCAATAAAAAGGACTTAAGGTAGTAAAATATGCATGAAAACTCATCAAATCATCACAAGAACATGAATTATGGGGAAAATATTTGATGTAAACGACATTTTACAAAGAAAATGCTGTATTTTGCATTTTTCTTATTGGTATAACCTTCAAATTTGTATGGAATACCATTTCCGCCACTGAAAAAAAAATTATCCCAATGGTACGTCAAAATAACGAGATAAAAAGTCTAAATTACGAGATAAGAAAGTTGAAATTATGATATAGAAAGTCATAATAATGAGATCAAAATTAGAAATAATGATAGAAAGTTGAAATAAGGAGATAAAAAGTAAAAATTACGAGATAAAAAGTCGAAATTACGAGATAAAAAGTCAAAATAACGAGATAAGAAGGTCGCAATAATGAGATAGAAAGTCGAAATAACGAGATAAAAAGTCAAAATTATGAGATAAAAAGTCGAAATTACCAGATAGTCGAAATTTTGAGATAAGAAGGTCGAAATTATGAGATAAAAAGTCAAAATTACCAGATAGTCAAAATTACGAGATAAAAAGTCAAAATTTTGAGAAAAGGTCGAAATTATGACATAGAAAGTCATAATAATGAGATAAAAATTTGAAATAATGAGATGGAAAGTCGGAATAAGGAGATAAAAAGTCAAAATAAGATAAAAAGTCGAAATTTTGAGATAAGAAGGTCGAACTAATGAGATAGAAAGTCGAAATAACGAGATAAAAAAAAAGTCAAAATTATGAGATTAAAAAGTCAAAATTACCAGATAGTCGAAATTACGAGATAAAAAGTCAAAATTTTGAGAAAAGAAGGTCGAAATTATGACATAGAAAGTCATAATAATGAGATAAAAATGTGAAATAATGAGATAGAAAGTCGGAATAAGGAGATAAAAAGTCAAAATAAGATAAAAAGTCGAAATTTTAAAATAAGAAGGTCGAACTAATGAGATAGAATGTCGAAATAACAAGATAAAAAGTCAAAATTATGAGATTAAAAAGTCAAAATTACCAGATAGTCGAAATTACGAGATAAAAAGTCGACATTTTGAGATAAGAAGGTCAAACTAATGAGATACAAAGTCGAAATAACAAGATAAAAAGTCGAAATTATGAGATTAAAAAGTCAGAATTACCAGATAGTCGAAATTACGAGATAAAAAGTCAACATTTTGAGATAAGAAGTTTGAAATAATTAACTAGAAAGTTGAAATAACGTCAAAAGTTTTGAGGATAAGCAGTAGAAAATGAATGAATATTATGTTATATTTTTTTTCCACTTGTTTTTATTGAAATATGACTTTTTTTTCCTCACTAAAAGTTGACTATTGCTTAATTCTTAGATTTTATTTTATTTTTTTTTACTGTTTTGGTGTCAATATCCAACATTCATGAGAAGTTTCCACCTCATAAGTATACTTTTTAAAAAAGCTTACAGTAGTTTTTAGGGTGGCCCTAATACTCTTGTTGAAAGTAAGCATCCTCCTCATTAAAAGCTATGAAATATGGTGTTTTTAAATTAAAAAAAACAACTCCAAAATAGATTCTTTTTAGGAAATGTAGCAGTTGAACCAAAAAAAAAAAATCATCAACATCCGCCCCCCCCCAAGATAGCACCGATCTTTGTTTACTTCCTAAGCCGATGCCAGCCCAATGATCCGCCCCTCTGACTGCTTCGGAAATCCAAGACCGAGCGACCACCCGACATCACGTGTTGATATCACCATCGGAAGTATTCATAATCATAAATAAATCATACCCGTCACAACCAAAATGTTAATATGCAGCAGCAGCAGCAGGCGTAAACTTTCCATGCACTAGCGACGTTACTGTAGCGCCTGCAGCAATGTGGCGGCCAAGGGTATTTATAGATGAAGAGCAGGCGGTCCGACACATCATCTTCCTCTGGCTTCAGTCTTCGCTTGGATGTTCGGGAAGTAGGAATGCATACAGAGACACAGGAGGTGAGGCGAGGGGGGGCGTTGTGGGGGGGGGGGGCTCAGACAGGATTTGATCACGGTAGACATGCTGGTACTCCAAAGAGGGGGGTGTTGGGATCACATGATCTAGCATGGTGCAGTATAAGTATGCAGCTCACATAAAATAAGCTTTAGATTTACTAATAACTATGTTGATAACTGGGCTGCACGAGTGCTGCCGGCACTGAGGGAGAAACGGTTCATTGGGTACGCCCCACAGGTGTGGAGGAGACACAGTGGCCTTTTGTAATAACTATGATGATAACTGGGCTGCATGAGTGCTGCCGGCACTAAGGGAGAAACGTTTCATTGAGTACGCCCCACAGGTGTGGAGGAGACACACTGGCCTTTTGTAATAACTATGTTGATAACTGGGCTGCACGAGTGCTGCCGGCACTGAGGGAGAAACGGTTCAATGAGTATGCCTCAGGTGTGAGACACACTTTGGCCTTCAGCTTGATGATCTTGGAGCGGTGTCGGGTCCCCTTATGTTCTAAATATGCCAGTGAAGCAGAGTTTCCGCATCACAAAATGGTTGGAATTCATGCTTCATGCTCCCCCAGCGCCGGCAGCACTCTGTCACAGTCCGAGGCTGCACGAATGCTGCCGGCACTGAGGGAGAAACGGTTCATTGGGGGTGTGGAGGAGACACACTGGCCTTTTGTAATAACTATGTTGATAACTGGGCTGCATGAGTGCTGCCGGCACTGAGGGAGAAACGGTTCATTGGGGGTGTGGAGGAGACTTGATGATCTTGGAGCGGTGTCGGGTCCCCTTATGTTCTAAATATGCCAGTGAAGCCCAGTTCCCGCATCACAAAATGGTTGGAATTCATGCTTCATGCTCCCCCAGTGATGGCAGCACTCTGTCACAGTCCGAGGCTGCACGAGTGCTGCCGGCACTGAGGGAGAAACGGTTCATTGGGGTTGTGGAGGAGACACACTGGCCCTTTGTAATAACTATGTTGATAACTGGGCTGCACGAGTGCTGCCGGCACTGAGGGAGAAACGGTTCATTGGGGGTGTGGAGGAGACTTGATGATCTTGGAGCGGTGTCGGGTCCCCTTATGTTCTAAATATGCCAGTGCCGCATCACAAAATGGTTGGAATTCATGCTTCATGCTCCCCCAGCGACGGCAGCACTCGTGCAGCCTCGGACTGTGACATTCTGTGTTGGTTGGAATTCATGCTTCATGCTCCCACCCGGTGATGGCAGCACTCGTGCAGCCTCGGACTGTGACATTCTGTGTTGGTTGGAATTCATGCTTCATGCTCCCACCCAGTGATGGCAGCACTCGTGCAGCCTCGGACTGTGACATTCTGTGTTGGTTGGAATTCATGCTTCATGCTCCCCCCAGCGACAGCAGCACTCGTGCAGCCTCGAACTGTGTTAACTCGTCAGAACATCGTCAATCTCCACTGATATCCAAGCTGTACGCTGACTACTCTAAAGTGTACCCAAGTTTACTTCATCCAGTATTGTCCCTTGAGAAGATATACTGGAATAAAAATGGCCGCCCACAGTCACATCCCAATGACTCGTTATTAAGCATACATAGTTCACGGCTCCTTAATAATTCATGCAGAATTAAAAAAAAAAAAAATACATCTCTTCCATCTCCCCCAGTTTTGGTGACCTAAATGAGAACCATCTAACTTCCTGTCCTCATCAAGCTTTTTTCTGATGACAGTTCACTGCCTCCCCGAGCCAATTAACGCCGACATGGCGAGTATTTGTTGCCGCCACGCTCATGCAACTTTTAGCGCTTCTTTTACCTGGAAAGTGCAACCTGCGGAATCGATAGCGCTGCTGAAGGATGCCCTTTCAGGACGCAACGTGGTGTACTTTGATCTTTACAGGGGGGGGGGGGGGGTTGTGTCGAACTCAAGAACTAACAGGGTTCTACAAAGCCGGGGTGGGGCCCAAAGTATATTACACAAAATAAAACTGCATATCAGCTTTGTGATGTTAGTCTTTTAGTCTTACATATTTAAGTTTTTTTCCATTTTTTACCCCCACCATATTTGCTGTTTTTTTGTTTCTTTCATCTTAAATAATCTTTGTTTTTTTCTGTAATTTTATTACTTAATTTCCATAATATACAGACTTTATTCCCATATTATTATAACTTTTTCCTCAACCTAATTTACCTAAAATTACAACTTTGTTTTGTTTAATGCTCATAATGTGACTATTAATTTTTTTAAAGAATATTTCAACTCTATGCAACTTAAAGGACATTATTTGTACTCATAATATTACAGGTTTATTCTTGTAAAGTTACAATATTTTTTCTCCATAGATTTTTGACCTTTTTCCCAACCATATTTGCTGTTTTTTATTGTTTCTTTGGTTTTAAATAATCTTTGTATTTTTTTTCCGTAATTTTATGACTTTATTCCCAACTTTTTCCTCAACCTAATTTCCCTAAACTTACAACATGTTTGTTGTTTAATGCTCATAATGTGACTGTTACATTTTTTTTAAACAAAAAAAAAAATATTTCAACTCTATGCAACTTAAAGGACATTATTTGTCCTCATAATATTACAGGTTTATTCTTGTAAAGTTACAATTTTTTTTCTCCTTAAATTATAACTTTTTTTTTAAACTTTGTCTTTATTTTGTCAATTTCTGCTGTAATTTTGACTTTATTCCCCTAATCACTTTATTCTTGTAAGATAACTTTTTCTGAAACCTAATTTTCCAAACATTATAACTTTTAATCATTGTTTTGTTTGTGTTTCATAACATGAATATTAAAGTATTTTTTAATATTTCAACTACAATGACATTTCTCCTCATATCACAACATTAAAACATTCCGACTTTTTCTCATTAGATTTTAATTGTTGAATATTTTGACTTTATTCCTGTAAAATTAATGCAGATTTTTCAGAAATTTTAACTACTTATCAGCTTTGTGATGGATGAAAAAGTATTTTAGTCCTACAAATGTAAGTTTTTGACCTTTTTCCTATCATATTTGCTGTTTTTTAAAAATTGTTTCTTTGGTCTTAAATAATCTTTGTATTTTTTTCCGTAATTTTATTACTTAATTTCCATAATATACGGACTTTATTCCCATATTATAACTTTTTCCTCAAACTAAGTTCTCTAAAATTACAACTTTGTTTTGTTTAATGGTCATTGACTATTAAAAATTTTGGTTTTTTTAAAAAGAATATTTCAACAATATTTCATCAATATTTCATTTGTCCTCATAATATTACAGGTTTATTCTCGTAAAGTTACAACTTTTTTTCTCCTTAGGTTATAACTTTTATTTTACTTTGTCTTTGTTTTGTCAATTTCTGCTGCAATTTTGACTTTATTCCCATAATCACCATAATCATCATAATTTTAAAAGAATATTTCAACTCTGTCCCACTTAAATGGCATTATTTGTCCTCATAATATTACAGGTTTATTCTCATAAAACAATTTTTACTTTTTTTCTCCTTAAAAAATTACTTTTTTTTTTTAACTTTGTCATAAAATTACAGAGATTTTTTGTCAATTTCTGCTATAATTTTGACTTTATTTTCATAATCACTTTATTTTTGTAAGATAACTTTTTCCAAACATTTTGTTTGTGTCTCATAACATTATGAATATTAAAGTATTTTTTTTAATATTTCAACTTTATGCTAGCACAATGATATCACAACATTAAGAAATTCAGACTTTTTCTCATTATATTTTAATTGTTGAATATTTTGACTTTATTCCTGTAAAATTATTCCTGATTTTTAATTTTTGTGTGAAATGATACTTTTAGAATGTGCCACAGGCCAATTAAAAAAAAAGCTTGAGGCCACAAATGGCAGGAGGTGGTTCTCCTCTGCCAGTTGCTGTCAATTAGTTAAAAGCCTAACGACCCTGACCTGATCCTCTCCTGAGACCGGTACCAAACGATTGATCAATACCATTGACCCGGAGGTTGACAATATTATTCAATATTTCCAATCAGCGACGTATTTCCTAATTGATGACGGGAGTCGTGCATCAAATCCACGCTAGGAGCTGAAATGAAATTAAAAAGTAAAGACGACGGCGTCAAACCCGCAGCATTTCAATGCCTCAAATCAAGAGATTAGCTGTCGGCGGGAAATCTGGCTGTCATCAGTTGACTAGCTCCGTGTTGTGTTTACCACAAAACCGGACAGCGTGCAACGCCTCCGAGCATCAAACGTAATCAAACATGACGCCGGGAATGTTTGAGTGCAATCATTTGTAGTCGGGGCACTTTCGCCACTTTTGCGTCGGCTTGACATGCTTTTCACTTTAGACCGATGCACACGCTCGCCCCGCTAGGAAACCCAATTCATGTGAAACGCTTGTCGTGTCTCCCGGACTGACGACGACGCCAGAAGCGCAGGAAGTGTTGGGGTCCTTGAATGCAACTGCTGTCCTAAAGAACGACAGGAGTCTCAGCCTCCAACAAAAAACTATGTCTTCCAAATGCATTCCCTTTAAAACTTTAGACAGGATATCAAAGGGATGCTAATATGCTAATTAGACAGCTGGGATAGGCTCCAGCACCCTCGTGAGGATAAGCCATAAAAAAAATAGAAAATAATCAGGCCTACTTCAGTATCACTCGCCACTTTCTCATGCAGTCCTAATCATTATTGAATATAAGTTACTATAATACCCTGCCTCTTGCCTGTAGTTAGCTGTGATAGGCTCCAGCACCCCTGTGAGGATAAACGGTAGAAAATGAATAAATTAACAATCAAAGAAAATTATCAGGCCTACTTCAGTATCACTTCCGCTTTTTCATGCAGTCTTAATCATTCAATTTAAGTTACTATAATACCCTGCCGCTTGTCTGTAGTTAGCTGTGATAGGCTCCAGCATCCATGTGAAGATAAGCAGTAGAAAATGAATGAATTAACAAATGAATCAACAAAGAAAATAATCAGGCCTACTTCAGTAAAACTCCCGCTTTCTCATGCAGTCCTAATCATTATTCAATTAAGTTACTATAATATGCCACTTGCCCGTAGTTAGCCGTGATAGGCTCCAGCAACCTCATGAGGATAAGCGGTAGAAAATGAATGAATTATCCAAGAAAATAATCAGGCCTACTTCAGTATCACTCCCACTTTCTCATGCAGTCCTAATCATTATTCAATTTAAGTTACTATAATACCCTGCCTCTTGCCCGTAGTTAGCCGTGATAGGCTCCAGCACCCTCGTGAGGATAAGCGGTAGAAATGCTTCAGTATCACTCGCCACTTTCTCATGCAGTCCTTATCATTATTCAATTTAAGTGACTATAATACCCTGCCTCTTGCCCGTAGTTAGCTGTGATAGGCTCCAGCACCCTAGTGAGGATAAGCCATAGAAAATGAATTAATTAACAATCAACAAAGAAAATAATCAAGCCTACTTCAGTATCACTCGCTACTTTCTCATGCAGTCCTAATCATTATTCAATTTAAGTTACTATAATACCCTGCCTCTTGCCCGTAGTTAGCTGTGATAGGCTCCAGCACTCTCGTGAGGATAAGCGGTAGAAAATGAATGAAATAATCAACAAAGAAAATAATCAGGCCTACTTCAGTATCACTCCCACTTTCTCATGCAGTCCTAATCATTATTCAATTTAAGTTACTATAATACCCTGCCTCTTGCTCGTAGTTAGCTGTGATAGGCTCCAGCACCCTTGTGAGGATAAGCATTAGAAAATGAATGAATTTACAATCAACAAAGAAAATCAAGCATACTTCAGTATCACTCCCACTTTCTCATGCAGTCCTAATCATTCTTGAATTAAAGTGACTATAATACCCTGCCTCTTGCCCGTAGTTAGCCGTGATAGGCTCCAGCACTCTTGTGAGGATAAGCGGTAGAAATGCTTCAGTATCACTCCCCACTTTCTCATGCAGTCCTTATCATTATTCAATTAAGTTACTATAATACCCTACCTCTTGCCCGTAGTTAGCTGTGATAGGCTCCAGCACCCTTGTAAGCCGTAGAAAATGAATGAATTAATCAACAAAGAAAATAATCAGGCCTACTTCAGTATCACTCCCGCTTTCTCATGCAGTCCTAATCATTATTCAATTTAAGTTACTATAATACCCTGCCTCTTGCCCGTAGTTAGTCCTGATAGGCTCCAGCACTCTCGTGAGGATAAGCGGTAGAAATGCTTCAGTATCACTCGCCACTTTCTCATGCAGTCCTAATCATTATTCAATTTAAGTAACTATAATACCCTGCCTCTTGCCCGTAGTTAGCTGTGATAGGCTCCAGCACCCTTGTGAGGATAAGCCATCGAAAATGAATTAACAATCAACAAAGAAAATAATCAGGACTACTTCAGTGTCACTCACACTTTCTCATGCAGTCCTAATCATTATTCAATTAAGTTACTATAATACCCTGCCTCTTGCCCGTAGTTAGCTGTGATAGGCTCCAGCACTCTCGTGAGGATAAGCCGTAGAAATACTTCAGTATCACTCGCCACTTTCTCATGCAGTCCTTATCATTATTCAATTTAAGTGACTATAATACCCTGCCTCTTGCTCGTAGTTAGCTGTGATAGGCTCCAGCACCCTTGTGAGGATAAACGGTAGAAAATGAATGAATTAACAATCCACAAAGAAAATAATCAGGACTTGTTCCGTATCACTCACCACTTTCTCATGCAGTCCTAATCATTATTAAATTTAAGTTACTATAATACCCTGCCTTATGCCTGTAGTTAGCTGTGATAGGCTCCAGCACCCTTGTAAGCCGTAGAAAATGAATGAATTAATCAACAAAGAAAATAATCAGGCCTACTTCAGTATCACTCCCGCTTTCTCATGCAGTCCTAATCATTATTCAATTTAAGTGACTATAATACCCTGCCTCTTGCCTGTAGTTAGCTGTGATAGGCTCCAGCATACCCCCAACGACCCTTGTGAGGATAAGCGGCATTAAAAAAAAAATAATAATAAGATGGTAGACCAGGACTTGATGACGTAATGGGGGGGGGGATTAATTGTTGTCAATTTGTTAAAAAATGAAAGTGACGTTCAATGCCAAACTTTTACATCTCGCAGCATGTCATTTGGCCCGCGGGCCACCAGTTGGACGTCCCTAATGAACCATGACGTGTCAAGTCAGCCGGAAGTCCTTTCAACAAGTCCCCATGAACGCTGCATTAAATATGCTAATTTTTTTATGACTTAAGCATATGATAAATATTTAAATGGTTAAAAAATAAAAGTTTTTTCGCTCACCTGTACCAGTCTAGTCCTCTGTCGTAGTTCCTGTCGAAAAAATGCGGCTCAGTTCCGAGTGCGCGGACGTCCGGGTGGATCCTGATGAACTCCAGCACCGCCCTGGTTCCTCCTTTCTTCACGCCAACTATCAAGGCGCTGGGAAGCTTCTTATTCCCGAATTTCTGCGCCGAACTGGAGTTTTTAGCCTTCGCGTCGCCCCAGCGGACAGGAGAAAGAGGAGAAAGAGGAGGAGAATCGGGCCGGGCTGCGGAGGTGCGCGCCCCCAGCCAAGCGCACTGGTCCGACTGAGCGAGAAGTTTCTTCCCGCCTGCTTGCCTGATCGGCGGGCATCGGTTCCTCTCGTATGAGCGACCCGTCATGACGGCCGTGCGGCCGAATATGATGCTGTAGCACAGGTAGGTGCAGGACAGAGACACAGTCAGCATGAAGGCGGACGACAGGAACCGCTGTGCCATGTCTCCATGGGCTCAAGGTTCTGCGTGGATCTCCATCGGACCCGTTCTCCTCCTCCTTCTCTTCATCTTCCTCATCCTCTGCTGGTCCACTTTCCCATTAGGACAACTGGGCGTCGCAAGGATGCAAGGAGGTTCGATGCCGTGCGAAGTTAAAAGAGGACAGAAATGGGTCAGGTTCTCGGATCAAAGTCTGCGCTGATCCAGAAAGTCCGTGAAGAAGACCACCTTCCTCCTTCATTGTGGACCTGTTAGGTGGTCTTGTGACGGTGGGAATAGTTAAAACGTCCTCTGACGTCATCAGGGTGATCATAATTGGCTGGATGCTCAGTCACGCATTCACATTAGTATGACTTTTCATATAGATAAGTTTCTCTTATATTATTGCCATATTTTGTGCCAAAATGTAACATTTTTTACCCACTAAATTGATGACATTTAAACAAATAAACAAGTTAAACGAGGAAAGATCCTCAAAAACAGGAGCACTTATGGCAAAAAAAACACTCATGTCAAAGATTCTTGCTGTGATAAGAGTTGCCTGCTGTTTTTAAGCACCGACTGCTAAATAAGCTCTCAAATCAAAGATCCTCTATTTGAAGAGTGCCCTGCTGTTTGTAAGCAACTATTCCAGACACAGATATCCATATGAAATGTTCTCACTGCTGTTTTTAGGAACTTACTGTCAAAGATCCTTGATATGAAAGGAGTGCCCTGCTGTTTTTAAGCATCTATGCAAAATACCCCATCAAAGATCCTCTATATGGAAAAAAACGGCTGCCATACTGTTTTTAGGTATTTATGGCAAAACACTCCTGCCAAAGACCCTTTATATGAAAAAAGCTTCCTGCTCTTTTTAAGCACCAACTGCAAATAAAAAAGAAATCAAAGATCCTCTATTTGAAGAGTGCCCTGCTGTTTGTAAGCACCTAGTCCAGAAAACTTTAGTTTAACACAGATCCTCTATAGAAAATGTTCTCACTGCTGTTTTTATGCACTTACTGTCAAAGATCCTTGATATGAAAAGAGCTCCCTGCTGTTTTTAAGCACCTAATGCAAAAAAAAACAACTCTTATCAAAGATCCTCTATATTGAAAAAAGAGTGCCATACTGTTTTTAACCATTTATGGCCAAACACTCCTGTCAAAGACCCTTTATATGAAAACACCTTCCTGCTGTTTTTAAGCACCAACTGCAAAAAAAAGCAAAGTAATCAAAGATCCTCTATTTGAAGAGTGCCCTGCTGTTTGTAAGCAACTATTCCAGACACAGATATCCATATGAAATGTTCTCACTGCTGTTTTTAGGAACATACTGTCAAAGATCCTTGATATGAAAGGAGTGCCCTGCTGTTTTTAAGCATCTAATGCAAAATACCCCATCAAAGATCCTCTATATGGAAAAAAACAGCTGCCATACTGTTTTTAGGTATTTATGGCAAAACACTCCTGCCAAAGACCCTTTATATGAAAACAGCTTCCTGCTCTTTTTAAGCACCAACTGCAAATAAAAAAGAAATCAAAGATCCTCTATTTGAAGAGTGCCCTGCTGTTTGTAAGCACCTAGTCCAGAAAACTTTAGTTTAACACAGATCCTCTATAGAAAATGTTCTCACTGCTGTTTTTATGCACTTACTGTCAAAGATCCTTGATATGAAAAGAGCTCCCTGCTGTTTTTAAGCACCGAATGCAAAAAAACAACTCTCATCAAAGATCCTCTATATAAATAAAGAGTGCCATACTTTTTTTTAACCATTTATGGCCAAACACTCCTGTCAAAGACCCTTTATATGAAAACACCTTCCTGCTGTTTTTAAGCACCAACTGCAAAAAAAGCAAAGTAATCAAAGATCCTCTATTTGAAGAGTGCCCTGCTGTTTGTAAGCAACTATTCCAGACACAGATATCCATATGAAATGTTCTCAATGCTGTTTTTAGGAACTTACTGTCAAAGATCCTTGATATGAAAGGAATGCCCTGCTGTTTTTAAGCATCTAATGCAAAATACCCCATCAAAGATCCTCTATATGGAAAAAACGGCTGCCATACTGTTTTTAGGTATTTATGGCGAAACACTCCTGCCAAAGACCCTTTATATGGAAACAGCTTCCTGCTCTTTTTAAGCACCAACTGCAAATAAAAAAGAAATCAAAGATCCTCTATTTGAAGAGTGCCCTGCTGTTTGTAAGCACCTAGTCCAGAAAACTTTAGTTTAACACAGATCCTCTATAGAAAATGTTCTCACTGCTGTTTTTATGCACTTACTGTCAAAGATCCTTGATATGAAAAGAGCTCCCTGCTGTTTTTAAGCACCGAATGCAAAAAAACAACTCTCATCAAAGATCCTCTATATAAATAAAGAGTGCCATACTTTTTTTTAACCATTTATGGCCAAACACTCCTGTCAAAGACCCTTTATATGAAAACACCTTCCTGCTGTTTTTAAGCACCAACTGCAAAAAAAGCAAAATAATCAAAGATCCTCTATTTGAAGAGTGCCCTGCTGTTTGTAAGCACATATTCCAGAAAGCTTTAGTCACAGATCCTCTATATAAAATATTCTCACTGCTGTTTTTAGGCACTTACTGTCAAAGATCCTTGATATGAAGAGTTCCATGCTGTTTTTAAGCATCTTCTCATCAAAGATCCTCTATATAAAAAAAGAGTGCCATACTGTTTGTCACCATTTATGGCAAAACACACTGCCAAAGACCCTTTATATGAAAACACATTCCTGCTGTTTTTAAGCACCAACTGCAAAAAAACAATACTACATTTCAAAGATCCTCTATTTGAAAAGTGCCCTGCTGTTTGTAAGCACCTATTCCAGAAAGCTTTAGTCACAGATCCTCTATAGAAAATGTTCTCACTGCTGTTTTTAGGCACTTACTGTCAAAGATCCTTGATATGAAAAAAGTTCCCTGCTGTTTTTAAGCACCTAATACAAAAAACAACTCTCATCAAAGATCCTCTATTTCAAAAAGGGCGCCATCCTGTTTTTAAGCATTTATCATTTATAACAGCATTTATTTAGCATTTATAACAGCTTCCTGCTCTTTTTACGCACCAACTGCAAAAAAAAAAATCAAAGATCCTCTATTTGAAGAGTGCCCTGCTGTTTGTAAGCACCTAATCCAGAAAGCTTCAGTGACAGATTCTCTATATGAAATATTCTTACTGCTGTTTTTAGGCACTTTCTGTCAAAGATCATTGATATAAAAAGCGTTCCCTGCTGTTTTTAAGCACCTAATGCAAAGAAAACAACAACTCATCAAAGATCCTCTATATAAAAAAAGAGTGCCATACTGTTTTTAACCACTTATGGTTATATGAAAACAGCTTCTTGCTCTTTTTAAGCACCAACTGCAAAAAATAAAACAAAAATCAAAGATCCTCTATTTGAAGAGTGCAATGCAGTTTGTAAGCAACTATTCCAGAAAGCTTTAGTCACAGATCCTCTATATAAAATATTCTCACTGCTGTTTTTAGGCACTTATTATCAAAGATTCTTTATATGAAAAGAGCTTCCTGCTGTTTTTAAGCACCTACTGCAAAATACTGCAAAAAAATAAGAATAAAAATCAAAGATCCTGTATTTGAAGAGTGCCCTGCTGTTTGTAAGCACCTATTCCAGAAAGCTTTAGTCAGAGATCCTCTATAGAAAATGTTCTCCCTGCTGTTTTTAAGCACCGACTGCAACAAAAACATCTAGTCAAAGATCCTCTATGTAAAGTAAGTGCTTTAAGTAAGTGTTTTTGCCCATATAACAGCATGACAACAGTGCTGTGCTGGTTTTAGGAATATTTCTGAAAGTTTTGAACAGTTTTTTGCCAGTTGTAATGTTTGTGTTTGCTAAAAGTCATATTTGATGTAAAAAATATGTTGTTTTATGTGACATGAGCAATGTATTCATTTCTTACCTTTTCGTTGGTCAAACCTGAAAAAAAAAAAAAAAACGAGAGAATTTGTATTATTATTGTGTGTCCAAAACACAATCAATGCAGCAAACCATGTATGCAATAACCGCTGCATGTCCACCAAGTATATCAAAGCACAGTCCAGTTTCATATCATTTGATGTGCCCCCTTAAACGCCAGCTTGCTTGTGGCTGACATTCCCAGCAGGAGAAAACATGGAAAAATAATGGCTCCTCTTTAAATTCAAATGAAGCATTGAGGAGCATCAGCAACCTTACCCCCGCGGTAATGAAACACCCTGCCTGTCTTATTTGTCCTATCACGTCAAGGATATCTCCAACTTTCTCGCTATTGTAGATTATAGGATCTCAGCATCTGTCAGCGTTTTTTTTTCCCGCACATCCCACATTCCGACATAATACAGCTGAATTACGTAGCGCACCGGAGGCTCCGCTTTTATTCTGTTTTCCTTTCGCTTCTGATACGAGGTTGGCGTTTACAGTAAAAAAAACGTGTCAACGCCCACCCAGACTTGTCAGCGGAATGTTGACGCTTCCGTGTTCGTCGTCTTCTAAATCCATCTTCAAAAGTGGAACCGGAATAACATCCGGCATAAAAGTAAAGCTCCGAATAAACTTCCACAAATGGTGGTCATCGTTTTTACAGAATGTATGCTAATGATGCTAATGCTACACTAGCTTGTATTAACGACTATAGTTATAATAGACTTAGCGACTCTAGATTGTCCATAGGTATGAATGTGAGTGTGAATGGTTGTTTGTCTATATGTGCCCTGTGATTGGCTGGCCACCAGTCCAGGGTGTACCCCGCCTCTCGCCCAAAGACAGCTGGGATAGGCTCCAGCACCCCTGTGACCTTTGTGAGGATATGTGGTAGAAAATTAATGAATGAATGAAACTTAAGTGTTGTAATCAGAGTTGGGGGAAGGACAAGGAAGGTTCTCCTCTCATTCGGTGTGGAAGTGGTGCATTTTTGGCTTCTTAAAAATGCACCACTTCCACACAAAATGAGAAAAAAAGGTTCTCCTCACATTTCGTGTGGAAGTGGTGCATTTTTAAGAAACCAAAAATGCAACCATAGATTGTCCATAGGTATGAATGTGAGTGTGAATGGTTGTTTGTCTATATGTGCCCTGTGATTGGCTGGCCATCAGTTCAGGGTGTACCAGGGTGGGATAGGCTCCAGCATACTCGAGAAAATGTGTTTCGGGTTTTCTGGAACAGATTAATTGGATTGACATGATTTCTCATAAGACTGATTCAGTTAGCATTTTTGGCTTCTTAAAAATGCACCACTTCCACACCAAATGCGAGGAGAACCTTTTCTTTCTCATTCCGTGTGGAAGTGGTGGATTTTTAAGAAGCCAAAAATGCACCACTTCCACAAGGAATGAGAAAGAAAAAGTTATTCTCTCATTCGGTGTGGAAGTGGTGCATTTGTGGCTTCTTAAAAACAACCATTCACACTCACATTCATACCTATGGACAATTTGGAGTCGCTAATTAACCTAGCATGTTTTTGGAATGTGGGAGGAAACCGGAGTACCCGGAAAAAAACCCACGCATGCACGGGGAGAACATGCTAACTCCACACAGAGATGGCCAAGAGTGGAAATGAACCCTGGTCTCCTGGTTTTGTTTCATTTACTTGTTATTTTAACAACTTTTTTGAATGAAAAGTTTATGCCCTACGATTGGCTGTTGACCAGTTTCGGGTGTACCCTGCCAACTTGCAGAGGCTCCAGTACCGCAACCCTAATGAGGATAGATGGTATAGAAAATGGATGCATGGATTAAAAGATAAACACTGCAGAAAAAACCTGTACCCCAATTTCTAACAGAGTGAGATGTCTCCAGTGAAATGTCAAGGTCATTCAATCAAGAGTTTTCCTATCCATCATCAATATTGTCCCATCAATGTGATTTAGCAACACTCGAATGATTGAATACGTTAACATGCTTTCATCCAAACAGCGAACACGTCTGATTAAAACTGATGAAATCAAACATGGCATTTGCTCCGCCGCCGCCGCCGCCAGGGGAGTCTCTTTGCAAATCATCAGCGTGACGCCGTGGCGTGAATTAACTTTTAGCCAAGAGTTAATCTGCTTCACTGCCTGGAATCGGAGCGACGGCTTGGATTAGAGTGAGAATGAAATGAGAATGGAATGAGAGAGGAACCTTTTCTTTCTCATTCCGTGTGGAAGTGGTGCATTTTTTGGCTTCTTAAAAATGCACCACTTCCACACGAAATGCGAGGAGAACCTTTTCTTTCTCATTTTGTGTGGAAGTGGTGGATTTTTAAGAAGCCAAAAATGCACCACTTCCACACCGAATGAGAGGAGAACCTTCCTTGTCCTTCCCCGAACTCTGATTACAGACTATGAGAATGGAATGAGAGAGGAACCTTTTCGTTCTCATTCCGTGTGGAAGTGGTGCATTTTTGGCTTCTTAAAAACGCACCACTTCCACATCGAATGAGAGAAGAACCTTTTCTTTCTCATTCCGTGTGGAAGTGGTGCATTTTTGGCTTCTTAAAAATGCACACTCACATTCATACCTATGGACAATTTTTTTTTATGAAGCCAAAAATGCACCACTTCCACACCGAATGAGAGAAGAACCTTTTATTTCTCATTCCGTGTGGAAGTGGTGTATTTACTTTACTTTACATAACTTGAAATGAAACACATACAGAGTGAACAAAAGCAGGTTCGGATTGGCTGAGGTGCTTCAAGAAGGCGGGGCTAAAGCTCAGGTCAAAGTACAAATTAGAGGAAATTATCCAACAAAAAATCCGTCTGTTGCTCGTCTTGAGTATTTGCAGCGAGGGAAGAAGAGTAAAAAAAAAAAAAAAAAAAAGTGAAAGGCCACGGAAGCAGCGGGGCTACCTCGCTCGGCGCTAGCTAATTGCCGTTGACATTTAGGCCGACTTGTTTAAATGAAAACCGCTCTGATGCACCGAGTACGTTTTGTCTCCTCACAATAGGAGACGCGCACGCCCGGGCAAATACCATCCCTATCCTATAACCGCCGTGTGACGAGCATCTCAATGTCCCGACAAAACGCTCCAATTATCCCGGCTGTTTGCCTTGACAGCACTTTCCAAATATTTCCCCCCAGTGAAGGTTAAGGTCCCCATGACCGAACCTCCGGGTGAACGCCAACCACGGCGGACTTGTTAAGTAGCTGGCGAGCTCATTATCAGGCAACGAGGATGTAAGGTCATTGATTGCATGTTTGTATAATTTAGTCACCATTGATACGACAACGGTAGAAGCGCATGAACACCCGCTCATTTTTTTTTTGTGCATATTGATTGATTTGCTTTAGCTTCGTTAGCTTCTGATCACGTCTTTTTGGAGCTCCGTTTTCCCTCAGGATGAAGTCCAACATTCAAGAGGCAGCGACTACTGATGGAATTCCTAATGCGTGAAAACACGAAGGCTGAGTTTGATGCTCGGATTGGATTTTTGCGTAGTTACTGCTGACATTTTGGAGGGGGGGAAAACATGCCTCAGAAGTTTGAAAAAAAAAAATCATGGTCAGCAAATCTGGTGAGACTTCAGCTCTGTTGACAGCTCATTTTTAATTAACGCCACCATTTTGGCTTTTTAATGACTCAGGACAAGCGTGATAATAATCACTGTTGCTGGTAGCTTAGCACATATGTACATACAACGACTATACTTGGTATATTCATTCATTCATTTTCTACTGCTGGAGCCTATCCCAGCCGTCTTTGGGTGAGAGGTGAGAGGCCAAAAATGCATTCCGTGTGGAAGTGGTGCATTTTTGGCTTCTTAAAAATGCACCACTTCCACACAAAATGAGAGGAGAACCTTTTCTTTCTCATTTTGTGTGGAAGTGGTGCATTTTTAAGAAGCCAAAAATGCACCACTTCCACACAGAATGCACCACTTCCACACGGAATGAGAGGAGAACCTTTTCTTTCTCATTCTGTGTGGAAGTGGTGGATTTTTGCCTTCTTAAAAATGAGAAAGAAAACGTGTGGAAGTGGTGCATTTTTAAGAAGCCAAAAATGCACCAAAATGCATTTTTAAGAAGCCAAAAATGCACCACAAGAAAAGGTTCTCCTCGCATTCCGTGTGGAAGTGGTGCATTTTTAAGAGGCCAAAAATGCAACACTTCCACTTCCACACGGGATGAGAAGAGAACCTTTTCTTCCTCATTCCGTGTGGAAGTGGTGCATTTTTGGCTTCTTAAAAATCCACCACTTCCACACGGAACGAGAGAAGGGGTGGAATTGAACTCGGGTCTCCTCGCTCTGAGACCTGCGCGCTAACCACTTGTCCACCATGCAGCCTACTTAGTATACACTTACTGTAAATAAACCAATTCAAACAACAATTTAGCAAACAGTCCATACAAAACAATGGCATTAACAGCTGTGGCTGTAGGCAACCTCCTGGTGTAGTTTCTAAACTCCACAGTGGTCAGCAAAAAATGTTGTGGTATTCATGCTGGCTGAGTCATTCCAACAATGGTTGTGGTACTGCTGTGTTGTACAATGTACTACACTAAGGTACTAGCAGAAATATAACATTTTCCTTGCAAAAATCATGATTAAAATTGAATTAACTTAACTATGGTATAATATACAGCAATAATAATAATTCATCCCTGCTGTTTGAGGCTCAGGCTAACCTTTGGTGGTTTTCTAGTATAGGATATCTATATCTCAGATTGACATGGAGATGCTACCTGTAGCTTATATGCCTCACATTCTACAGTTGTCCTGCCCGTGGCCTCCAGGGGGAGGGGAGGAAAAAAAAATTAACATGGACAAACGTTGAAGTCCCTGCAGCGTGTTAACGTCCAGCCGAGATGGGAATGTGTAATATGGTGACATTTTGCTCCCAGCCAAACTGCAGAGTGTCTCATTTTCAGGGCGGATGAGGTTGACGGCATGCCTGGAATATTCTACGGGACATTTAAAAAAAAAAAAGGAAGTTTGCATGCTGAGTAGAAAAGAGGACAGGGACACTGGTGGTATTCTGGAGAATAGACATTTTCCATCCATACTAAGGACATATGCTACAAATGCTATATATGCTATAAATGTATTGAAATCATAAGGCACATTTGAGTATCATTTGTGTGCCGGTCCAAGTGTCCTGGTTTCGGGTAACTAAAATATAGGCACAGTTTTGTTTGCTAAATGTGAAATGTATGCAAACCGAGGCATTGTAAACTGAAAAATATGCAAACCGAGGTAAATCATCATCGCTCTACGTTCCTGTTTTGAGTACGTAAAAAGTAACACACAGTTATAGTTTGTTGTCAGCAAATAATAGCCACTTGGCTAAGTTTAGCTACTAATGTTAGCTATCATCCAATGTCGCCGCCACCGGCCAAATTTCTTGAATCATGATTTGGGGTGCATGAGAAAGTGGAAAGTCTACGAAGCTCTCTATGACCACATGCTCCTTTCCTAGCAAGCTTTATACCACATGACAGCAGCAACAGAACCAATGTTGTAGCTGTGGTAAGGAGCTAATGACTAGCAAGCTTTATACCACATGACAGCAGTAACAGAACCAATGTACTACTAGGAAGCTTTATACCACGTGGCAGCAGCAACAGAACCAATGTTGTAGCTGGGGTAAGGAGCTAACGACTAGCAAGCTTTAAACCACATGACAGCAGTAACAGAACCAATGTTGTAGCTGTAGGAAGGAGCCAACTACTAGCAGACTTTATACCACGACAGCAGTAATAGAACCAATGTTGTAGCTGTGGTAAGGAGCTAACAACTAGCAAGCTTTATACCACGACAGCAGTAACAGAACCCAGAATCAATGTTGTAGCTGTGGTAAGGAGCCAAACTATTAGCAAGCTTATGCCACATGACAGCAGTAACAGAACCAATGTTGTAGCTGTGGTAAGGAGCCAATAACTATCAAGCTTTCTACCACATGGCAGCAGTAACAGAACCAATGTACTACTAGCAAGCTTTATACCACATCACAGCAGCAACAGAACCAATGTTGTAGCTGTAGGAAGGAGCAGACTACTTGCAAGCTTTATACTACATGACAGCAGTAACAGAACCAATGCTGTAGCTGTAGGAAGAAGCCAACTACTAGCAAGCTTTATACCACATGACAGCAGCAACAGAACCAATGTTATAGCTGTGGTAAGGAGCTAACGACTAGCAAGCTTTATACCACATGACAGCAGTAACAGAACCGCTGTGGTAAGGAGCCCACTCCTAGCAAGCTTTATACCACATCACAGCAGTAACAGAACCGATGTTGTAGCTGTGGTAAGGAGCCAACTACTAGCAAGCTTTATACCACATTACAGCAGCAACAGAACCAATGTTGTAGCTGTGGTAAGGAGCCAATAACTAGCAAGCTTGAACACAGTGCCGCTTCACTGTATACAACAACACAACAATAGTAACACGCATGGGCCACCGACATTTTAAAGCGCATGTAGAGATAAATAACCACTCGTGATTCTTCAAATGCTATGATCTTGAATAGAATAGTGGAATAGAAGCGTTCATTGGAGCATTAAGAGTACTTGCTTCATGCCGCTACTATTAAAATAAAATAAAATAAATAAAAAATAATTAAAAAAAAGAGTAATGATCTATTTTATACTCAAGGTTAATGACTAGAAAACACATCATTTTGGTCCCTAAACAGGACAGATTCTTGTACAAACAAGCGTTTATGAATTCAAATCCCACATGGATCCACCATCAACTAAAGCAATCTATTATTAAAGCCCTATGGAGTTTCTATTTTTTTTTGGGGGGGGGGGCGAATTTTTTCCACATTCATAATTTACATTTAAATCCTTCTCGGTCCTCGTTCCATATTCCCATCTCATTTACTGTCATCCGACATGCCGCCTTTATCCCCCAGGAATCTACTATCAATTGATGTTCTTATCTGGGATTCGATCAGAGGGAAAAGAGGGTGGGGTGGGTGCTTGGCCGTGGCCATGGCAACACGCTGTATAATGAATTTGGACCATCACCACCCCCCCCCCCCCTCCTCCTTCCATGCCTGCTCTTCTAGTGTAAGATTGAGATCAGACTCTGTTTGGTGGTTGCGTGGATGCCATGGCAACGCAGCAGCAACGAGGAAGCAGGCAAGGGGTGGCGACAAACCGGACGCTTGCACGTACTGATGGAATAGCTTCACTTTGACGCCGACTGGACTCCATCCCGACACTTCCTCCGCGCGTCTGAGTGTCTGTCAGAGATAGCGTGGCTGTGGGATAGAAGCATGACAAAAAAGGAGGAGGGGGGTCGGGATTCGGTTGGCATTCGGTCCGGGAATGGCCTTCAATCATTTATCATCACAGGGCCCCGCATCGCAACTCACAGCACAAAAGGTGGAGGGATGCTCTGCACGAACACGATGGCGTCTTTCGCAGTCATTTGTCTGACTTTTTGCCAGGTAGACAGAAGCGGAAAAGGCGGGATGAGATTTATTTGTTTTGCTTCCAGAAGGAATACAGTTGGAAAATGGAGCAAAAGTTACCCAGCAACCACTCATACTCATACATTTCAGGAAAATGAACTGGATCGGGAGCAACAGAACCAATGTTGTAGCTGTGGTAAGGAGCTAATGACTAGCAAGCTTTATACCACATGACAGCAATAACAGAACCAATGTTGTAGCTGTGGTAAGGAGCCAATAACTAGCAAGCTTTATATCACATGACAGCAGCAACAGAACCAATGTTGTAGCTGTGGTAAGGAGCCAATAACTAACAAGCTTTATACCACATGACAGCAGCAACAGAACCAATGTTGTAGCTATGGTAAGGAGCCAACTACTAGCAATCTTTATGTCACATGACAGCAGTAACAGAACCAATGTTGTAGCTGTGGTAAGGAGCCAACAACTAGCAAGCTTTATATCACATGACAGCAATAACAGAACCAATGTTGTAGCTGTGGTAAGGAGCCAACTACTAGCAAGCTTTATATCACATGACACCAATAACAGAACCAATGTTGTAGCTGTAGTAAGGAGCTAACGACGAGCAAGATTTATATTACATGACAGCAATAACAGAACCAATGTTGTAGCTGTGGTAAGGAGCCAATAACTAGCCAGCTTTATATCACATGACAGCAGCAACAGAACCAATGTTGTAGCTGTGGTAAGGAGCCAATAACTAACAAGCTTTATACCACATGACAGCAGCAACAGAACCAATGTTGTAGCTATGGTAAGGAGCCAACTACTAGCAATCTTTATGTCACATGACAGCAGTAACAGAACCAATGTTGTAGCTGTGGTAAGGAGCCAACAACTAGCAAGCTTTATATCACATGACAGCAATAACAGAACCAATGTTGTAGCTGTGGTAAGGAGCCAACTACTAGCAAGCTTTATATCACATGACACCAATAACAGAACCAATGTTGTAGCTGTAGTAAGGAGCTAACGACGAGCAAGATTTATATTACATGACAGCAATAACAGAACCAATGTTGTAGCTGTGGTAAGGAGCTAACGACGAGCAAGATTTATATTACACCCAAAAGTTACCCAGCAACCACTCATACTCATACATTTCAGGAAAATGAACTGGATCGGGCTGCACGGTGGACAGGTGGTTTGCGCACATGACTCACAGCTAAGACACCCGAGTTCAATTCCACCTCCGGTTTCCTCCCACATTCCAAAAACATGCCAAATTGTCCATAGGTATGAATGTGAGTGTGAATGGTTGTTTGTCTATATGTGCCCTGTGATTGGCTGGCCACCAGTCGCACCCGAAGACAGCTGGGATAGGCTCCAGCACCCCTCGTGAGGATAAGCGGTAGAAAATGAATGAATGAATGAAACTTAAGTGTTGTAATCAGATTTGGGGGAAGGACAAGGAAGGTTCTCCTCTCATTCCGTGTGGAAGTGGTGCATTTTTGGCTTCTTAAAAATGCACCACTCATTCTCATTCCGTGTGGAAGTGGTGCATTTTTGGCTTCTTAAAAATGCACCACTTCTACACGGAATGAGAGGAGAACCTTCCTTGTCCGTCCCCCAAATCTGATTACAACTGAAGCCAAAAGTGTTGTAATCAGATTTGGGGGAAGGACAAGGAAGGTTCTCCTCTCATTCCGTGTGAAAGTGGTGCATTTTTGGCTTCTTAAATTTTTTTGGCTTCTTAAATATGCACCACTTCCACACGGAATGAGAGGAGAACCTTCCTTGTCCTTCCCCCAAATCTGATTACAACACTTTTGGCTTCTTAAAAATGCACCACTTCCACACGGAATGAGAGGAGAACCTTCTTGTAACTGCTTGTACATCTTATTCAATCATAACAACGCCCAGAAGGGTCAATGTTTTACCAAATGCATTTTTAAGAAGCCAAAAATGCACCACTTCCACACGGAATGAGAGGGAAACCTTCTTGTAACTGCTTGTACATCTTATGCAATCATAACGACGCCCAGAAGGGTCAAATGTTTTACCAAATGCATTTTAATAAGCCAAAAATGCACCACTTCCACACGAAATGAGACAGAAAAGATTCCCCTCTTATTCTGTGTGGAAGTGGTGCATTTTTAAGAAGCCAAAAATGCACCAGTTGTGTTCAATGTGTCAGTAATGTTCGGGCTACTGAACATTTTGAACATTGGAACAAGGTAACACTGAAGTCTGAACCACTTCCTGGTTCCTAGCACGGGGAAAAAAAAGTGTGTAAAGAAACAATGAAACGACTATGCAGGTGACTATAGGGGTGTTATTTCATGTCTAGAGGGCTCTAATGATGTTGGGTCTGGAAGCGGTTAACCACAACAAACCAGGGATTATAGTAACTCTATTATTATTATTTTTTTAATCTTATTAATGAAACATTTAACCTCCACCCAAAAAAAGATGGCTGCCTGCAATCACATTTGTGTGTGTCATATTACGTATTTATGTTGCGCTGTTCCTCCCAGTGGAGCAGAAAATTGAGTGACATTTAAGTGTGGGGTGTTATCACCGAGACGTTCTATTTGTTTTTCATTATGGTTTCTCAGTAAGCACCCCCCCCCCCTCCCCATGCATGTCTTTTTCTTGGTTCCCGCTCACAACGGAAGCCCAACGCCAGCAGAGGTTAACCTGAGGATGCCGCGCATCAGCGGGCGGCTTTGGGGATTTATGCTGATTAAAATTAGCATACGTGCCGGAGGAGGCGGTTCAAACTCACGTAGCGGCAAAGGGTGGCGACCATAAATCAAGATAAATCTGAACCGAGTCACGCCTTATCTACTTTTTACTTATTCTTTGGTCAATGTTGGATTTTTCCGCGGTGCTTTATCGGGCTGGGAACCATATTTGGTTACTCAAGCAGAAATAAAATCAGAGACTCATTTAAATAATAAAAATAACATTGACAACCAGGCCATGGTTGGATATGCTGGGATACGCTCCAGCATAATTACGCAATAATGTTTTTTTAAATGAAAAAATAAACCATGGTTGGATATGCTGGGATAGGCTCCAGCATAATTATGTAATAATGTTTTTTTTAAGTAAAAAAATAAACCATGGTTGGATATGCTGGGGTATGCTCTAGCATAATTATGTAATAATGTTTAAGTAAAAAAAATACCTACATAAAAAATAAAACATGGTTGGATATGCTGGGATAGGCTTGAGCATAATTATGTAAGAATCTTTAAGTAAAAAAAAATAAACCATGGTTGGATATGCTGGGATAGGCTCTATCATAATTATGTAATAATTTTTTAAGTAAAGAAATAAACCATGGTTGGATATGCTGGGATAGGCTCTGGCATAATTATGTAATGTTTTTTAAGTAAAAAATAATCCATGGTTGGATATGCTGGGATAGGCTCTATGATAATTATGTAATGTTTTTAAAGTTAAAAAAAACATGGTTGGATATGCTGGGATAGGCCCTAGCATAATTATGTAATAATATTTTTAAGTAAAAAAATTATCCATGGTTGGATATGCTGGGATAGGCTCTAGCATAATTATGTAATGTTTTTTAAGTAAAAAAAAATAAACCATGGTTGGATATGCTGGCATTGGCTCTAGCATAATTATGTAATGTTTTTTTTAAGTAAAAAAAAATATCCATGGATGGATATGCTGGGATAGGCTCTAGCATAATTATGTAATGTTTTTTTAAGTAAAAAAAATATCCATGGATGGATATGCTGGGATAGGCTCTAGCATAATTATGTAATGTTTTTAAAGTAGAAAAAATAAACCATGGTTGGATATGCTGGGATAGGCTCTATCATAATTATGTAATAATTTTTTAAGTAAAGAAATAAACCATGGTTGGATATGCTGGGATAGGCTCTGGCATAATTATGTAATAATGTTTTTTAAGTAAAAAATAATCCATGGTTGGATATGCTGGGATAGGCTCTATCATAATTATGTAATGTTTTTAAAGTTAAAAAAACATGGTTGGATATGCTGGGATAGGCTCTAGCATAATTATGTAATAATATTTTTTAAGTAAAAAAATAAACCATGGTTGGATATGCTGGGATAGGCTCCAGCATAGTTATGTAATGTTTTTTTAGTAAAAACAATAAACAATGGTTGTATATACTGGGATAGGCTCCAGCATAATTATGTAATTTTTTTCAGTAAAAAAATAAACCATGGTTGGATATGCTGGGATAGACTATCATAATTATGTAATATTTTTTTAAGTAAAAAAAATAAACCATGGTTGGATATGCTGGGATAGGCTCTATCATAATTATGTAATGTTATTTTAAGTAAAAAAAACATGGTTGGATATGCTGGCATAGGCTCTAGCATAATTATGTAATGTTTTTTTAAGTAAAAAAAATATCCATGGATGGATATGCTGGGATAGGCTCTAGCATAATCATGTAATGTTTTTTAAGTAAAAAAAATAAACCATGGTTGCATATGCTGGGATAGGCTCTAGCATAATTATGTAATAATGTTTTTTAAGTAAAAAAATAAATACCCGCATTAAGTTTAAATATTTTAAAAGAGCTAGCTTAGGATTTGTTTGCCTGCCCTTTACACACACACAAAAAAGAGCGTAAATAAAAAAAAAAAAGGTATTTGATGTACTGGTGATGTGTTCAATGTCGCCAACATCATCATCTGGAGGCCATCGTGCATCACGCTGATGTAAATGTGCTTTACTTTGGCTCTCAGCATACTAATGAAATGGAAATGTCTCCACAGAGAAGACTCAAATGGGGCATGTATGATGTCCTGGGAGAAATACGTTCAATAAATGAATCCTCTATTGATGACGACGCATCCAAAGGCGCTCACTTGACACATGCGGCTGTGAAGCATCGCTTTACACATTTAATAAAATACTTAACTTTTTTTAAATTTGTTTCTTTGATAGCACCGGGTTACAATAAGAGTCTTATTTCAATAGCGAAGATAAAAAAAAATGTCGGCCTGAGGAGGGGATGAGAGTGTGGACGAGAAGAGCGGCGCTAATGTGAGTTCTTAGTGTGTAAGCTGCCTCTGATTAAACAATGATTTATAGCCCTGCTGGAGCCTACCATGCCGTCCTCCTCCTCCATGGAAACTGAGCATCTTAGCGGAGAGGATCCCGGTTGGACAAAGTCACTATGATACCGAAAACACAAAGATGGCAGCTTCATGGCACTCATATTCAACTAGCATCAGACCGGCCCTTTTTTACTCAACGGCAGAGAGCTCCTGTCATAGTACCGCGTTCAGTTTACTAAACTTAACCCCCCCCCCGCCCCGCTTTACACCGCTGCAGCGTGTCGTGTTCCTTCCATCGCCGTAGCTCGTGTTTATCCAATTACATTAATTACAATACTGTGTTTACACGACCTCCCGCGCCTGTGAAAATAATTACCCAGTCCGCGGTCGCCACGGTGACGCTAACTGAGCTGCAAACAGTAACATAGAATAAGCCATCCAAAATCAAACTTAATATACAAACATTAACAAGAAAGTAAGGACCGTAAATGCTTATTAGTACATCACAGCATATCATAGCAATATCAATATGACATATAAATATGGATGTAATTGTAATGAAATACAATCTTTAGTAGTAGTAGTGTACATATATACAGTAATGTACAGTATATTGTGTCTTTTTAAATGCATGCACTGACCTGCAGTTTGTTTAGGCTTTGAGTGGGCCGCCCTCTAGTGGACAAACGCTGAATCATCCTGGAAGAAGGCAGAAAGCAGACTATTTAATGTAATGTAACATAAAACATACTAATATATATATACACTAATATATATATACACTAATATATATATATATATATATATATATATATATATATATATATATATATATATACACACTAATATATATATATATATATATATATATATATATATATATATATATATACACATAGCATACATGTATACTATAGACGCTATATGTAGTGTGATGTGAAAACGGTAGGTGAATTAAATGTGTACTTGAAATAAAAACTATAAATGATAAACAGAAAAGCGAAAAAAGCTGACAGTACACGTAATGTCCACTAGAGGTCCCTGTTTCCCCCTTCTAATACATTTGTTTATAAAACTGATTATACTGTATTTTTCAAAGCACAAAAGGTATTTTAGTGTGTTAAAACGTTAAAATTGGAGATTTTATTTTATATTATATTATATCTTATATTAAATTTTTTATTTTTATTAGCCTTTTAACATTTATCCTTGAAATAGAAATGACAACAGGGGTCTTATTGGCTGTCAATGAGGCAGACCGTCCACAGGGGGGCAGCCTATTACCATAAAGACTCAAGTCAAGTTCAAGTTACAAACAATTTATATATATATATATATATATATATATATGTAAATAAAACTCCATTGTCGCTTGCTGGGGGGTCAATTAATATGGCGGTCACACATCAGTCAATAGCGATACATGCTAGCATGCCACTACACGACTACGACGCTGGCAGACTGGGACTCGCCCTCAAGGGGCCGCAAGTCACGCGTTGCTCTTTTCACAGAGCAAACATCAGTCGCCCTTTGAGTCTTGAGACGCTTCAAATAATGAATGCAAAGAGGCTTAATGGAGTGTTTAAACGAGCCGTTAGAATAAATGCTTGGGTCTTGTGAACAAATACTAGGATTTGTGTAATGGGAAGACTCGAAATCCTGTCACAATCACGTCATCCATTCATTCATTCATTCATGACCAGAGGCCGAACTACTTGTTGTCAAGGACATCAAGGATGTGGTTAAATACTAAAGAACCAGACTAACATAGAAAAGGAATACAAGTGATGAAATTGTTCTTGGTTTAGGTCACTAATAAAGAAAAGTTATAATTTCCGTTTATGCAAAATACGCCAAAAACTATATGACTATATGATATATCTATAGAGGTTTGACATACAATGTACTTTCACTCACAAAACAAATGCATTCATGTAGAGAAATTTCATGAAATTGACTACAAGGCAGATATTTATAAGCAGCTGGTGGAAAACATCCTGAATCTGTGCCTTCCTGCCTTGTTGTCCGTGTTTTTTTGCATTCTGGTATTGCCACATAGTGTCTTAGCTGGGGTGCTGGAGCCTATCCCAGCTGTCTTCGGGAGAGAGGCGGGGTACACCCTGGACTGGTGGCCAGCCAATCACAGGGCACATATAGACAAACAACCATTCACACTCACATTCATACCTATGGACAATTTGGAGTCGCTAATTAACCTAGCATGTTTTTGGAATGTGGGAGGAAACCGGAGTACCCGGAAAAAAACCCACGCATGCACGGGGAGAACATGCAAACTCCACACAGCGATAGCTGATGGTGGAATTGAGCTCAGGTCTCCTATTTGTGAAGCCTGTGTGCTAACCACTCAACACCGTGCAGCCCCTAAAAGGTTTTATTTCCTTTTGTTGACAAATTTGGTTAATAAGAGTTTAAAAGTCAATATAGGGGTGTTATTTCATGTCTAGAGGGCTCTAATAATGCTTAAATATTCATTCATTTTCTACCGCTTATCCACACGAGGGTCGCAAGGGGGTGCTGGAGCCTATCCCAGCTGCATTCGGGCGAGAGGCGGGGTACACCCTGGACTGGTGGCTAGCCAATCACAGGGCACATATAGACAAACAACCATTCACACTCACATTCATACCTATGGACAATTTGGAGTCGCTAATTAACCTAGCATGTTTTTGGAATGTGGGAGGAAACCGGAGTACCCGGAGAAAACTCCACACAGCGATAGACGAGGGTGGAATTGAACCCGGGTCTCCTAGCTGTGAGGTCTGCGTGCTAACCACACGACCACTGTGCAGCCAAGAATAAAGTACATAAATGTCATGAATCATGATTTCGTATTGGAATAGCGACACCAGTTATAAAACTGGTTTTGGATCAGATTCTGGAATGGCCTTCCCAAACCCTACTAGAAGATGGACTGGTCTTGGACCTTTGGACCATTTGGACCTTAAAAGCCGTGTCCAAACTTTACCAATTTTGTGGTAAAATAACACATAACGAGTATAAGTACAGTAAATACGTATATTAATAAAGAGCCTTTGGATGTTTTTATCGTTTTTTTGGTCGATGGGACGATGCCGATGAGAGTACGCCACAAAATAGTTTGAAAAGAACGCTAGCAAATTAAATTCTCTCTGCTTGCTGATGTCGCGTATCGACGGCCATTTTGGTCGATATTAACTGCGAGAATAAAAGACAAAAAAAATAAATAAAATATTTGACGGTCTCCGAATGGACCCCGTCGCTTTTCATTTCATCTATTTGTCATTGTCCGTCATCCGGCTGACATTGTCCGCTGATCAATAAGCACGCTAGCCAAGTCGTCAACATGACTAATGTGCTAATTTAGGACCTTTAGCAGTTATTGATTATGAATTTGCCCGTGCCCTTGAACTTCCCTACCCTTTGCACTTAACTTGTTTATATGCAAAGACCAGCCTAACGCGTCTTTATCACAACAAGCGCGTATACTGTATAGGTCACCATTGCGTGCACGTCCTCGCAGGGAGGGGGGGCACTGCCCTTTAAAACAAAGCCGGCAAAGCATAACAAAGAGGACGTAATTACAGCAATCTGTTAGCCGACCTGCCGAATATGATGCCGGGTGCCAATGGAGGGGGGGCATTTTTTGAAGAAAACTGGCTCTCATGCAGGAATTATGTGCAAGTCTCACAGGGTAAACAAGCCAGTGCACATTCATTAAGGAGGTCTCCAGCGAAGGCCTCAAATGTGCACTGACCAGCTGGGGACAAATGGGAAGCATTTCCCGCTATGAATTGAAGCCATTTATCACCACCGAGGGTCGCTTCTTCGTCATAGCAACAAGCACCGGTGGAGGGCATGAAACCACACAATATCTGGACAGATGAGTCCGACTAACTCATTTGGAAATTATTTCAAAGTCATTTTGGTTCGGGTATATTTAAAAAAAAAATTGCCATATTTATAATATATAAAATAATAATAATTTCCCAACTATTTCAGTTTACCATATTTTCATGATTGTCATCCAGTGTGAATTATTTTAAAAAATATTTAAAAAATTATTTAATCATTAAAAACACAGATCATACAAAACACTATTTTGTTTTCCAAAAATAATAATAATAATAAAAAATTAATGTAAAGATTGTACAATTTTTGCCAACATTCCTTTAATTTTCTGAGAGTTGTTTTTAATTCTTAATATTATAATATATATAATATAATATTAAAATAATTATATATAATATACAAACAATATATATGGATATACCAATAATATTTAATGATAATAATAATAATAATCATATATAAAAATAATAAATGTAATCATTTAATTTAAAAATTATAATAATAATATTAAATATAATTATAATAATATTATATATATATATAATATAATACAATATAATATTAAAATTATAATATTCTAATAAAATAAAAAAATATTTGATATATATAATATTATAATTTTAAGAATATTTAATAATAATAATAAACAATAATAATTTATAAAAATATAAAAATAATAAATTTAATCATTTCATTTAATAATTAGAATAAGAATATTATTAAATATAATAATAATAATAATGTATTGTATATATATAAAATAAAACAATATAATATTATTAAAATTATAATATTATAATAAAATAAAATAATAATATTTTATATATATAATATTATAATTTTAAGAATATTATATTAAGGGTGTTTTAGCCAAAGTGTATAAGTATATACAATATACATACTATTTATAAATATATATAATATACACACACATAAGTACGTATATAAGGTATATATAAATCAGTGTCATGTTGTTCAACAGTACATTAACCATTATACATAAAATATTTATCCCCTTTACCTGCATTTATTAACCTACTCTTTACTTCATTTCTTTCTTCATTATTCCATTATTTTATTTGATCTGTTTATTAAACCACTTGCATTGCACTTATCTTGCGTCAAGTAACTAAAATGATTATTATTATTATAAAGGCTCCAGTTTAATATAAGCACACTGCAAAGGAATGAGCACAACGCATTCCTTCGATGCCCAAAGCCCGTTGATCAGGCCAATTAGGGCCAATTAAATGAACCACCGCGAGCCGCCGTGTAGCCACCGCCGCGACACAGCGCGATCGGACTGTGTTCCAACTCCCACTTTTCCAACCAATTGCACCATGTTAACGGGTGCGTCAAACCACAGCGCTAATATTAAGGGGAATTTCTTACCGTCTGCCTCTTGCGCAAGGTTTGGTGCGCAGCTCTGACTACCTTTTCGATCCCACCTGTCCGCAGAGCCTTACCTGCTAAAAGGGAAGTGCTTGGAGCTGATCCCCACTTCCGGTTCAGATTTTTATCCACCTTATCTCCCGTGTTTAATTTAGCGAAATAATATGATAATTGCAACGAAAATTCGTTATTTGCTTAATGAAGGCTAGGAAAAGTATTTTTATTTTTATTTTATCTCATGTTCATCTTATGGGCGGCACAGCGGATGAGTGGTTAGTGCGCAGACCTCACAGCTAGGAGACTAGGGTTCAATTCCACCCTCGGCCATCTCTGTGTGGAGTTTGCATGTTCTTCCCGTGCATGCATGGGTTTTCTCCGGGTACTCCGGTTTCCTCCCATATTCCAAAAACATGCTAGGTTAATTAGCGACTGCAAATTGTCCATAGGTATGAATGTGAGTGTGAATGGTTGTTTGTCTATATGTGCCCTATGATTGGCTGGCCACCAGTCCAGGGTGTAAAAAAAAACAAAAAAAAAACAAAAAAAAAATTCTCCTCTCATTCCATGTGGAAGTGGTATTTTTAATGATTTTTTTTGCTTTATGTGCTTCTTCTCAGGCTGCATGGCGGACGAGTGGTTAGCACGCAGGCCTCACAGTTCGGAGACCCGAGTTCAATTCCACTCTCGGCCATCTCTATGTGGAGTTTGCATGTTCTCCCCGTGCATGCGTGGGTTTTCTCCGGGTACTCCGGTTTCCTCCCACATTCCAAAAACATGCTAGGTTAATTACCGACTCCAAATTGTCCATAGGTATGAATGTGAGTGTGAATGGTTGTTTGTCTATATGTGCCCTGTGATTGACTGGCGACCAGTCCAGGGTGTACCCCGCCTCTCGCCCGAAGACAGCTGGGATAGGCTCCAGCACCCCCTTGTGAGGAAAAGCGGTAGAAAATGAATGAATGAATGTTTGTCTTATCTAAATTATTTTGGACTTATTTTGACTTGACAACAAGCATGCATTTGTCTCCTAGCTTTGTGTGTTGTGTTGTTGGAGTCACTCAGGTTCCTCCTAAGTGATTACAATCCCCAGTCACGTCTTGGCCGTGGTGAGTAAAAATGAAGTGAAGATGTCAGAAAGAGCTCGTGTAGCGAGCCAGCGGCCGGGTCAGAGGTCACGGCGAGCAGATAAGACGGGAATGTGCAGTTGCGGGGATTGTGAACATGCGATGGACTCCATGGCAAATGTGTTCAACACGGAAAGATGAAAGCTGCACATGAAAAATGCGCTATAAAGAAAAAACATACAGTAATCCCTCGTTTATCACTGGTAATTGGTTGGAACGTGATTAAAGCCCTCGAGACATGAAATAACACCCCTATAGTCACCTTTACACTTGCATTACCCAATATAGTTAACGTAATATTAAACTAAAATGTTCTTAACCCCCCCAAATAATTTTATATTTATGATTGATTTTTTTACAAATATTTTTAATATAATTTTATATAATTATGTATATTTACTAAATAATACTAATGAAAAAAATAAATAATATAAAAAAGCAGGCAAGCAGGAAAGCCAACAAGCAGCATAATACTAGCCTACTACTACTAGTAATTTAATATTTATGATTGATTTATTTTACAAATATTTTTTATATAATTTCATATCATTTTATATAATTATATATATTTACTAAATAATACTAATAAAAAATACTAAATATAACAAAAGCAGGCTAATAAGAAAGCCAATAAGCAGGATAATACTAGCCCTACTACTACTACTAGTAGTAATTTAATATTTGATTGATTTTTTTTTACAAATATTTTTTAAACAATTTTATATAATTATATATATTTACTAAATAATACTAAAAAATATATATAATATAAAAAAGCAGGCTAATAAGAAAGCCAATAAGCAGGATAATACTCGCCAACTACTACTACTACTACTACTACTAGTAGTAATTTAATATTTATGATAGATTTTTTTACAAATATTTTTTATATAATTTTATATGTTTTTATATAATTATATATATATTTACTAAATAATACTAATAAAAAACAAATATTTTTTACACAATTTTATATAATTTTACATAATTATATAAGAGATATAATAATATATATGAGATATAAATAAGACAAACACACAAGCTAGCATTCCTTGTTATTTTTACTCCCTGCAGTGACTATTGTCTCATCAGTGTTACATTTCTGACACCTAGCGACCAGTATAGAATGCTACATATCATCACATCTTCTTAATGCCTAATATTTGTAGCCATCAATCAGCACAAGCCAGAAACAGGAAGTGGCGATCGATTTTTTACCAGCAGTATTCTGGTAAAAAAGCACAGTTCAGCCTCGCAGCCGACCAGCTAAGACATTTCAGCTAAGACATTTATTTACATTTTGCTTCCATGCAACCCGACAGTCCGCACACGGTCGCCGTGTGATAGACGGAATATAAATTGAACATTTATTTTGTCGTCTCCTTTAGATACTCATTTGTGACACTTGCAGGGAGAACAACAAAACTAAATGTTCTGGTGTCGTTTTCTTTTTCAATATGGGATGTTTTCCTCACAAACAAAAAAACATACAAACCCATGAAGGGCGAAAGCATTTGAATTTCACAATTGGACGAGTGAAACTCCGACAGCGTTCCATGACCCACAATTTGCTGGCAAGTAAACAAACCTTGCAGGCAGTACAGTATTTGTTAAATGTGTTGTGAGGTACAAAAAGACCCAAAAATCCCATAATAGCGAATCCCTCGTTTATCATGGTTAATTGGTTCCAGACCAGACCGCGATCGGTGAATTATGCAGACTCGGATTCCTTATTTACAACTGGAATATATGCCTAATTATAGCATAGAAAACCTGTTACAATCTTCTGAATACAGTTTAACATTATTAGAGCCCTCTAGACATGAAATAACACCCCTATAGTCACCTGTACCAACTATAGTGGATATAATAACAGAAAATAAGCCATTTAAAACGACTCCTGCTCGTGTGAGTTCCAATAAATGTTCCGGATATTTGGACAGGAAGTGACTTTGGGGCCTTAGCGGTGAGTTTTAGCAACATTAGCCCGGGTTGTTCTTATGATTATTGATATTATTACTGCATATATAGTGTGAGATTATTTAAAAACATTCAATAAAAGCCTGTTGGCAATTAAGACTGGTGCTTGTCTCACCCAGCAATTACTGACACCTTGTGGTCAGTCTAGAATATTACATTGACAATTTGAATGCAATTTATTATTATTTATTTTTATTATTATAATAAGTTATTTTTATTAATTTATTTTTATTTTTTTTAAATATATTTTATTTATTTTTTAAATATATTTCTTTATTTTTTATTTTATTTATTATTATTTATTATTCTATTTTAGTTCATTTAGCCATATTTTATGCATGAAAATGCCAAATTGATGCATTCTTTAAATGAATAAGCTGAATAATTATTATAATTATTATAATAAGACACTTAATAGCATGATGGTGTTAAGTTTATTAAGTGTTTAGTGTTAAGTGTTTATTAAGTAAGCCCTTAATAAAGGGAACACAGTGCGTTGTGTGTCTGTAGCTTTAATGCTAACAAGCTATATTTTGTCCACCTTTTAAATATACACTGTAACTCTGCCATTTATCACATACAAGTCATTAGCAGTACTAGCTTAGCTATGTGATGCTACAGCGCTAACGTGACACTTACATTATAACAGCATCATTATGCTAGATTAGCATTTTTGTTAAAGATAAGCAAAATAATCAAATTTTTAGCTCCATCATCTTTGCATCATTTTAAGACATTTAGAAAAAGAGTGAAAAACTGCTGAAAAACTTCAAAAGCGAGCATTCAAAATGCTAGCTAATGCTAGTTAAAATGCTAGCTACTGCAACATGTGACACTGTAAGCCGAACCAACTTTATGTGGCAATGGGATATAAAATTACATTAAAATATAAAAATACCAAAATTGAATTAATATCTGATAGTAATATTTACCACCAAGATCAGATATAAGCAGTTCTGGTAATACTAATACTTTATATACTTAATACTTTCACCTACATTGGTCGGCTGTAGCATGTTTACAATGTGGATAATATTGAGACGCCCCTGCTATACCAGCGGCGTCCAGCAGATGGCAGTAAAGGAACAGGCCTCCAATGGAAGCCTCCATCCACAGGTGACATATGAGCACACAGACACCTCCGCCAGTCCCATAATGCAGCAGCACTTTTAATCTCGCTCAGATTTATGATGTCAACACGGGCAAAAGTCTCCGCCGCGATCAAATTGAAGCGTGTGTGCGGACGTTAAATAAAGACGAGGCAGTTTGGGTCGTGGCGAGGACCCAATATATTGTCGTGTGATTCATGCCGGTGACTTCTGATTGAAAGGGACGCTGACATGGGGCATGGTAGCAATGGAAGATGAAGTGTTGAAACAAACGCTCTCATCCAACATGGCTGACCTCCTCATTTGCATAAAAGTCCCAAAGAGCACTGCATCATAGCGCCGTCTAAATGAGCTTCGGTGCTGGGAACGAGAGGCCCAATTAGACAAGTCAAGCATGTCCACTGTGGGTCAACAAAGATAAATAAAAAAAGGCTTCAGAGACGACAGAGCATAAAAGATTTAGACGGGCCCCCGGGCCGAGATTTAACATCCTGTCTCATCCTCAAAGTTGGGCCATCTTGTCGCACGGCGTGCACGTAAATCTGAGAGTGTGACTTTTAGCGGTGTGGGCTTCACTGACCGGTGACGCTGCCAGAGCATGAGCGGGCGCACAAATGATGAAATACACCCCCCAAATCAGGATTATCATTTGGAATTTGAACATTTTAAGGGAGGCTTCAGGCCAGTGAGTATCGGGGTGGGGAACCAACCGCCCCCGTATTTTGGGAGCTGATATGCAGTTTTAATAAACACACCAATGAAGCTCTTATACAGACCACATTAGTATTAACATTGAAACTATGTATCCACTAGTGGCGTCATTATGCCTATTTTAGGGGGGCTTCAGCCCCCCCTAAAATGTTCTAAACCCCCCAAATAATTTAATATTTATGATTGATTTTTTTTACAAATATTTTTAATATAATTTTATATAATTATATATATTTACTAAATAATACAAATAAAAAATACTAAATAATATAACAAAAGCAGGCTCATAAAAAAGCCAATAAGCAGGATAACACTAGCCTCCTACTAGTAATTTAATATTTAGGATAGATTTTTTTTACAAATATTTTTTCATAATTTTATATAATTATATATATATTTACTAAATAATACTAATAAAAAATACTAAATCATATAACATAAGGAGGCTAATAAGAAAGGCAATAAGCAGGATAATACTAGCCTACTACTACTAGTAGTAATTTAATATTTATGATTGATTTTTTGTACAAATATTTTTATATAATTATATATATTTACTAAATAATACAAAATAATACTAATAAAAAATACTAAATAATATTACAAAAGCAGGCTAATAAGAAAACCAATACGCAGGATAATACTAGCCTACTACTACTACTACTACTACTACTAGTAATTTAATATTTATGATAGATTTTTTTTACAAATATTTTTTATATAATTTTATATAATTATATATATTTACTAAATAATACTAATAAAAAATACTAAATAATATAACAAAAGCAGGCTAATAAGAAAGCCAATAAGCAGGATAATACTAGCCTACTACTACTACTACTAGTATTTTAATATTTGATTGATTTTTTTTTACAAATATTTTTTACAAAATTTTATATAATTTTATATAATTATATATATACATATAAATATATATAATTATATATATTTACTAAATAATACAAAATAATACTAATACTGTCCAAAAGTGATAAAGTTATATGCCGTTTTTTGTTCGTTATTTGTTTTTTGGGATATTTTTGAATGTCTACTACATTCATTCATATCCTATGCATCTCCAGGGGGGCTAAGCCCCCCCTGTTCTGCAAGACGCTGATCAGACGTCAGATGCGTCTCCTGCCATCTTGCGGACCGGCCACCCATTGAATATCCCAGCTTACAGTAAACGCACAATATGTTAAAGGGCGTGCCACTGTACCACTGCACCACTTGAGCCAAATAGCATCTTCCCTCTTGGCTGGACTCAGATGACCCCTCATGTCGCAACAACTAGACAGCGTGGAACATTGCGGAGTCCCTCAGGGGTCAGTTGTCTGCACTTTGACTTGCATTGATTGGATAGAGTCAAAAGTGGTTAAAAGGGATAAAAGTGAATGATACTTTAGTGACCCCCGCTGTCCAAAGATGTTGGGCCTCGGGGGAGTTTGCGCGCTCCTTGGGAAAAACTCTCCAAGAGAAAGTGTTGCGGGTCGGAGGCCAGATGCTGCATAAGCACTCTGGCAGTGCAAAGATCATAAAACAGCGAGGCGGCCTTATTGAATCCCGGGCCTTTATCAGTGTTTTCCACATGGCCATTGGATAGACACGGCCTCGTCATCTTTATGCGAGACATAAAAACAAGACGCCTTACAGCCCATCACTCTTTTACTGTCGGCCGCAGCAAAAATGTGTCATTTCTGCGTGGATTTTCTCATTCGTGGTCGTGATTTAGACCCACTATCTCTCTGTGTTCATCGGCGGCGTGCTGGCGCCGCAATCAATATGGACCCACTGTGCTTGAATGGCTCCAAATCAATTCCCATTCATGAGAGACAACCATGTGTGAGGCTGCAAAAGGTTTGTTGATATGCGTTTTTTTTTTTTTTTTTACCTCCGCCCCGTTTCTGTCACTTACATAAGTCTAACTGCATCTGGCGTTTTTATATATAAAAGCAATCGGCGGAGCAGCGGCCACTTTGAAGTGAAAACTACACTCAAATACTTTTCTTTTTGATTCTACTTTCGCTTCTGGGGTGTATACATTTTATGGCAAATCATTAGAAAACTGCTCAGCGTGGACAGGACAATGACATTTGTGGGTAGCTGCGTGGATTCTACTGCCTGGTCACGTCTGCATAGACACTTGTTGCTAGGCAGAATGCGGTCATTTGTTTTTCAAAGCCTAATCAAAGAAATGCCACTAGAATGCTTGGAGATATAAACAAAGGACAAGGAGAGTCGGCAGGCACCCAGTTAAAGAACACTGACCACTATGTCATTAGTAGGGGTATGTAACAAATGTGACAAGTTGTTTACAACCTTCTAAATATGTTTTTTAGGATTATTAGAGCCCTCTAGACATGAAGTAACACCCCTATAGTCACCTTTAGACTTGTATTCCTAAATATAGTCGACATAATAACACAAAATAAGCCATAGACAGATAGATAAATAAGACTTGTGCTTGTGTGTGGTGCTGTAAATATGTTTTTTAGGATTATTAGAGCCCTCTAGACATGAAGTAACACCCCTATAGTCACCTTTAAACTTGTATTCCCAAATATAGTCAACATAATAACACAAAATAAGCCACAGACAGATATATAAATAAGACTTGTGCTTGTGTGTGGTGCCGTGAACGTGGTTTTTAGAATTATTAGAGCCCTCTAGACATGAAGTAACACCCCTATAGTCACCTTCAAATTTGTATTCCTAAATATAGTCAACATAATAACACAACATAAGCCATAGACAGATATATAAATAAGACTTGTGCTTGTGTGTGGTGCTGTAAATGTAGTTTTTAGGATTATTAGAGCCCTCTAGACATGAAGTAACACCCCTATAGTCAACTTTACACTTGTGTTCCCAAATATAATAGACATAACACAAAATAAGTCATAGACAAATAGATAAATAAGACTTGTGCTTGTGTGTGGTGCTATAAATATGGTTTTTAGGATTATTAGAGCCCTCTAGACATGAAGTAACACCCCTATAGTCACCTTTATACTAGTATTCCTAAATATAGTCGACATAATAACACAAAATAAGCCAGAGACTGATAGATAAATGAGACTTGTGCTTGTGTGTAGTGCTGTAAATATGGGTTTTAGGATTATTAGAGCCCTCTAGACATGAAGTAACACCCCTATAGTCACCTTTACACTTGTATTCCTAAATATAGTCGACATAATAACAGAAAATAAGCCATAAACAGATAGATAAATACGACTTGTGCTTGAGTGTAGTGCTGTAAATATGGGTTTTAGGATTATTAGAGCCCTCTAGACATGAAGTAACACCCCTATAGTCACCTTTACACTTGTATTCCCAAATATAATAGACATAACACAAAATAAGCCATAGACAGATAGATAAATAAGACTTGTGCTTGTGTGTGGTGCTGTAAATATGGTTTTTAGGATTATTAGAGCCCTCTAGACATGAAGTAACACCCCTATAGTCACCTTTACACTTGTATTCCTAAATAAATCAATTAGACAGATAGATAAATAAGACTTGTGCTTGTGTGTGGTGCTGTAAATGTGTTCCAGTAGTGGGGGAGCTAAGTGAGGGGGTGTCAGACAGGAAGTCAAGAGACAACGGAAAATGAAGGTTTATATGGCAGCAATAGGGATTATTATGACTTGCTCCAGCGATCAAGTCTGGTGCTTGCGATGAACCTGGTGGGGCACTGCCCCATTTCCTTATAACGGCGCTACTGTACATTGGTAGTGTTTAGCGATGGTTCACACGAGTGGATGTTAAGCTGGAATTGATGGCGTGTCGAAGTGAAGCGGCTCCATAACACAACTTGACTCTCAGGTTAATGATGTGTGGGTGCGTAAATAAATGCAGGTAGTCGCCTCCGTAACCCCGTCATCACCGCACCTCCTCACCGTGATTGACTTCCTCTCTCTGAAGGCTTTGGGGATTAGCGTGCACCCCCCGACCCCCCCCCCCCCCCCCACCCCCATCCTGGATGAGTACAGCAGCTTTGTGTGTGTGTGTGTGTGTGTGGAGTCGTGTAATTACGACGGGGATGCCACAGCTCAATTTATTGAATACTTGAGCATTGTTATAATTTGATGCAGGCATCGTGACTCGTCCCTGCAGCCGCATGACAATCAAAAGCTAATTTGTACCCCCGAATTACATTGACTGCTTTGAAAAAATACAACAAAAAAAACCAAAACATTATAGTTTGGAGTACAACTACACATTTGTAATATTTAGCTACAACCTTCCCATATGTTGCAGTATAATTAACTTATTAAAACTTCTATAGAACCTCATACTGTATAGCCTGTGTATCATATAAAATACACAATTAAGAGTAATACAATTAAATTTAGAGTTGCACAAGGTCTAGTGGTTAGCGCTCAGACCTCACAGCTAGGAGACCCGAGTTCAATTCCACCCTCGGCCATCTCTGTGTGGAGTTTGCATGTTCTCCGGGTACTCCGGTTTCCTCCCACATTCCAAAAAAACATGCTAGGTTAATTAGCGACTCCAAATTGTCCATAGGTATGAATGTGAGTGTGAATGGTTGTTTGTCTATATGTGCCCTGTGATTGGCTGGCCACCAGTCCAGGGAATACCCCACCTCTCGCCTGAAGACAGCTGGGATAGGCTACAGCACCCCCTGCATTTTTAAGAAGCCAAAAATGCACCACTTTTTTTGGCTTCTTAAAAGGAAGGGATCTCCTCTCATTCCGTGTGGAAGTGGTGCATTTTTAAGAAGCCAAAACTGCACCACTTTTTTTTTGGCTTCTTAAAAATGCACCACTTCCACACGGAATGAGAGGAGAACCCTTCCTTGTCCTTCCCCCAAATCCGATGGAATTTTTGGCTTCTTAAAAATGCACTACTTCCACATGGAATGAGAAAGAAAAAGTTCTCCTCTCATTCCATGTAGAAGTGGTGCATTTTTGGCTTCTTAAAAACGCACCACTTCCACACGGAATTAGAAAGAAAAGGTTGTCCTCTCATTCCGTGTGGAAGTGGTGCATTTTTGGCTTCTTAAAAATACAAAAACTTCCACACGGAATGCATTTTTTGGCTTCTTAAAAGTGCACCACTTCCACATGGAATGAGAGGAGAACCTTCCTTTGTCCTTCCCCCAACTCTAATGGGATTTTTGGCTTTTTTAAAATGCACCACTTCCACACGGAATGAGAAAGAAAAGGTTCTCCTCTGAGAAAGAAAGGGTTCTCCTCTCATTCCGTGTAGAAGTGGTGTATTTTTGGCTTCTTAAAAATGCACCACTTCCACACGGAATGAGAGGAGAACCTTTTATGCGTTTCCCATCGGATTTTTGGCTTCTTAAAAATGCACCACTTCCACACGGAATGAGAAAGAAAAGGTTCTCCTCTCATTCCGTGTGGAAGTGGTGCATTTTTGGCTTCTTAAAAGTGCACCACTTCCACACGGAATGAGAGGAGAACTTTTTTCCCCCATTCAATCTCAGCCATGGCATGTCGGCTCGGCTCTATATAATTTGTAGTATTTATTTGACGCTCAGCAACGCGAGTCTTACAATACATTGTTTTAAAAGCGGAAGAAAATGAATGAATTTACATTTAGTGATAAACCAAAAGGATGCCTTTCACAATAAAAGCTCCCTAAGGAGTCATGCCTAGATGAGATATGTTTTTTTTTTTTTTTTTGACCCATTGGTGATAATATGCGAGTAATGGATATGATCTCAGCAGGTCCATTAAGACGGCGGATAAAGCACTTTAAAAACAGCGCTATCAGATTTTAATCCTCTTCTCGGATTATTGAAAGGCGGCTTCCAGAACAGGAAGGTGAGATAACGCTAAAAGTTAAGTGTTGCGTCGCATCCCCCCTTTCTCACACGCTCTTAAGACTTTAACCCTTCAAGGCTTTGCTGTCCGCGTATAAAATGATATCATTTTTACTTTCAGTTACAGTTTAAATACTAGATTTGATTTGTACCTTTTGGAATATATTGATTTTATACGTTTCCCATAGGATTGTCGTGTGTCGGAGTGACGTGATGACCGGGAGTGAGCGCGTGAGGTCGTGCGTTGTCACGAGTTAATGGAGGCGCCGGACTGTGTAACAGATTACAGCAGCACTGTCACCAGAAGACATGGAGGCCCGCGGCCCCATTCATCACCCGGGGCCTCCTTAAGCCATGTGATGAAGGTGTGTGTCAGTTCCACTGCATCCCGCCGCTATTTAGGATCAGCATCAGCCTGACGCCTCGCTAATACCGACATCGGGATGGTGCATATGCTGAATGGATCTTTTTTTTTTTTCCACACATTTATACACCTCCTCCATCTCCGGTTTTCACTCAGAGAGATTATACTGTTTATGCCTGACTGGAAGTGTTGCAAATCCTCAGTCGACTTGACTGCTCGGGGGTCATTAATCCCACCGCAGCAAAGTTCTCATGCTTTGAAAATCCCGGAGATAACTTTATTCCGGCCACTTCGGAAGTGGTTTGTGCTCAACTTGGATTAGGACATCTATGGATGCTCCCATTAGCGATATGAGCTAACGCTGGCTTTACGACAAGCGTGTAGGTGGACATTGAGCTATTTTAAAACGGAAATATGGATACTGTACATATAGGAGAGCTTGGATTATTTACCATGCACGGAAAAAATTCAAACAACATGTTGGCTGCCTAATAACCAGCATTACAGTCATGGAAAAACAGGACATCGGAATATTAGTAGCTTGTGGTTGAAATGCTTTGGAAAGCATGCTAGCATACATGTAATACATATTGTATATGTTTTATATAAGTTTTAGCATCATTAGAGAAATGCTAAATGACTTACAAACTAGTTATTGCTAAGTCCCGCCCATGTTTGGCTTATGGCGGCCATGTTTTTCAACCAATCTTGCTCATATTCTATACACACACATGTGCTTGTCAGCGCCAAAAAGTTATGTACAAATTCATTTATTACTTATTACGGAGTCGAACTATGGGGTTTAATAACAGCGCCACCATGAGGTGTATTTATCCGAAAAATAACAGCACGGGCAACAAAGTAGAAGCGTAGAAGAATTTAGCTAACATCAGTACATTTAAAAAAAAAAAACACACAAAAAAAAAGCATAAACCAAACATTTACTTTATAAAAACAACACAGTTTACAGTTAGAGATACACAAGCACCAGACCTAATCACCTGGAAGTGTGATTTTTTCCCACACCGGGCACAATGATCCCTAACACGGGCTACTGTTGCCGCCGTAAACCATGCCAAACTGAACTTTCAACCCTCAAAATCACTTCCTGTTTACCCCCCCCCCCCCCCCAACTTAGCTACCTCAGCACAAGGAACCCACTTGTAACAACACACAGGTCTTATTTATCTTTAATAACTTATTTAATTTTATTATGTCAATTATATTGGGTAATATAAATATAGGATGGCATAAGATGGCTGTAGGGGTGTTAGTTCATGTCTAGAGGCTCTAATAATGTTACAATATATCTTATATATATTTACATTTATGTGAATGGACTTACCAATGTGCGATGAGACGTTTTTAACATACATTGACTTGGGTGTCTTCCACAGCACCCTAGCTAGAACGACGGTAGCCCTATGGGGCTATAAAGCATTAGCATTAGCATTAGTATTTAAAAATAAATAACAAATAATAGATTCTTAATGGCAATTTTAATAGATCCTGAACCGGCAACACCGCATACATTAAATGCATCTTTTGCTGTTAATCGTCTATCAAAGCCTTCGCCTAATGTCTTCCCATTAAGCCGGCGTAGACGTGATGTGTTCATGACACCGACTGCATCTCAGTAGCAGTGTGTGCGCCGTTAATGCATCCACGGAATAGATTCACATAAAAGACAAACAGGCTGAATGGAGCAAAACCGGCTCATTTTTCCCCCCCAAAAAGGAACAACGTAAAATACCTCACAATAAATCTTTACTTTTCATTCCGTCTTAAAGGAACATCCCCCCCCACACAACCTCCGAGTGAATAAACATGTCGCCACCGGAGCAACAAGGGTACTCGTGTTAACAACCCTGCCACCAGTGGAAATCTAATCCACATTCTTGAGGGCTGCACTGGAATGACCCTCAGACCCCCCCGCCCCTCGCCCCTCCAACAATGCCAGCACTCACACCCAGACATGGGAAAGGACGGGAGGCGAGGTGTAGTGGCTCACATCAAACATATCACATGAATTATTAATGGTCAGCATTTGTTCCATGATTGCTGACATCCACAAACACATACTTCAATAAGTGTAACAGCCTTTGCATCACATACAGGGGACTACTGTACTATGAGTGTATAGGGCCCATAATATACGAGTATAATATACTAGTATAATATAGCAGCATTTCACAAAGGCAGCATTCAAACATCTACTTTTACTAGCAGGAGCTGGAGCCAATAGTGGTGTGTCGGTCATGAACGAACGGGTCAAAAGAACTGGTTCTTTTTCGTGAACGGAATGAACAAGGTCACTATATCTGTTCAGTTGTGAATGCTTTCTTTTGATTGGCTGGAGAGTCAGTTCACCATTTCCCAACTCCGATGGGATGTTTAGCTTCTTAAAAATGCACCACTTCCACACGGAATGAGAGGAGAACCTTTTCTTTATCATTCCGCATTTTTAAGAAACCAAAAATGCACCACTTCCACACGGAATGAGAAAGAAAATGTTCTCCTCTCATTCCGTGTGGAAGTGGTGCATTTTTGGGTTCTAAAAAATGCACCACTTCCACACGGAATGAGAAAGAAAAGGTTCTCCTCTCATTCCGTGTGGAAGTGGTGCATTTTTGGATTCAAAAAAATGCACCACTTCCACACGGAATGAGAGGAGAACCTTTTCTTTATCATTCCGCATTTTTAAGAAACCAAAAATGCACCACTTCCACACGGAATGAGAAAGAAAAGGTTCTCCTCTCATTCTGTGTGGAAGTGGTGCATTTTTTAGAATCCAAAAATGCACCACTTCCACACGGAATGCTTTTTTAGCTTCTTAAAAATGCACCACTTCCACACGGAATGAGAAAGAAAAGGTTCTCCTCTCATTCTCAAAATGCACCACTTCCACACGGAATGAGAAAGAAAAGGTTCTCCTCTCATTCTGTGTGGAAGTGGTGCATTTTTAAGAAGCCAAAAATGCACCACTTCCACACAGAATAAGAAAAGGTTCTCCCCTCTCATTCCGTGTGGAAGTGGTGCATTTTTAAGAAGCCAAAAAATGCACCACTTCCACACGGAATGAGAGGAGAACCTTTTCTTTCTCATTCCGTGTGGAAGTGGTGCATTTTTAAGAAGCTAAAAATCCCATCGGAGTTGGGGGAAGGACAAGGAAGGTTCTCCTCTCATTCCGTGTGGAAGTGGTGCATTTTTTAGAAGCCAAAAATGCACCACTTCCACACGGAATGCCTTTTTGACTTCTTAAAAATGCACCACTTCCACACGGAATGAGAAAGAAAAGGTTCTCCTCTCATTCCGTGTGGAAGTGGTGCATTTTTTAGAAGCAAAAAATGCAACCACTTCCACACAGAATAAGAAAAGGTTCTCCCCTCTCATTTTGTGCGGAAGTGGTGCATTTTTAAGAAGCCAAAAAAGCATTCCGTGTGGAAGTGGTGCATTTTTGGCTTCTAAAAAATGCACCACTGTGCCCTGTGATTGGCTGGCCCCCACCTGGAGACAGCTGGGATAGGCTCCAGCACAGCCCATGATCCTTGTGGTAGAAAATGAATGAATGAATTGCATTCTTAATGATATTAGTAATTATTCTATTATTCTGGGGTTGTCTCACCGCACTGCATCTCATAGAAAATCATATTTCATACATCCATAGCTTTAGTCCACACGTATTAATAAAACAGTCTTGAGAAGAACCGTGCAAGCTGCTGATGATAAAAGCTTGTGCCACATTGCCGTGTGATGTAAAGTCTCTGCAATCACATTTGGCCTCCAACAATTACAAGCCGTAGCACCACTTCCTAGCATCGCAAGGCTGCAGACTGCACTCATCTGCCGAGGCGGCGCTGATGAAGAGGTACGTCGCCATGGCGAGCGGTCAGCATTGTTTATGAGGAGTGTCATCACGCCTGACAGCCTTCCCTCTTGCGTGATTTATATACTTCCAACTACGGCCGGGCCCCCCCTCCGTCCGCCCCCCCCACAACTGGCCCGCAGAGGGGCGCTTGGATCGTTTCGCGCCACGAGCGTCCTTGATGGCGGCAGATGTAATTGAACGTCGTGCCTGGAATGCTGCGCTAACATCTGCACGAGACGGGTTCCAGACATGTCCATCATGCGTTAAAAAAAAAAACAAGTGTTAATTTAGCATGTCCAGATGGATGGCAGATTCTGCAGGGGCATTTTTTTAAAATTTATTACCGCTATAAATGTAATAAGAAATCACCGTCATCTGTTATATGTTAACAGGCTTTTTGACCCTATGGAGCCACTGTAGTTTTCAAATGGAACCTTTATCATTAAGGGAGCATTAAGGGATTGTCCCCTTAAGCTAATAAGCGGTTGGGCCGCCCTTAGCAGCAACAACTGCAATCAAGCGTTTGTAATAACTTGCTAGTCTATTGAGTCGCTGTGGATGAATTTTGGCCCATTGGTCTTTGCAGGATTGTTGTCATTTAGCCACATTGGAACAAAACAGCCTCACTACCACCACCATATTTTACTCTTGGAATGATGTTTATTTATTTTTTTTTTTACTTTTACTTCAGAAAAGTTCCCCTTTTGTCTGACCACAGAGTATTTTCTGGTAAAACTGAGATGAATGTTGGTTTTGTTCAGTGGTTTCCATCTTAGAACTCGTTTTTTCGTCTTACCTTAACTGAGGCAAGTGAGACCCTGCAGTTCTTTGTATATTGTTGTGGGGTCTTTTGTGACCTTTTGGCGGAGTCGTCATTGTGCTATGCGGGTCATTATGGTTAGCCGGACACTCCCGGGAAGGTTCAAAACTATTCCACGTTTATGTCATTTTGTGGCTCTCACTGTGGTTTGCTGGAGTCCTAAAGTAGGTCCTAAAAGTAGGTTGAGATTTTTTTTTCTCCCTTAAGAATAAAAAGTTTCATTTAAAAACTGCATTTTGTGATTAATATTAAATTTGTTTACTGATTAGATTTTTTTATAACGGCTCTTACTGTGGTTTGCTGGAGTCCTAAAGCTTCAGAAATTGCTTTATAACCTTTTTCAGGCTGATAGAACTCAATTAATCTCGGTAAAGTTATGTTTTAACGGCGGTAATGTAGGCTTAGATTTTTTTTTCTCCCTTGAGAATAAAACGTATCATTTAAAAACTGCATTTTGTGATTAATATTAAATTTGTTTGCTGATTTGATTTTGATAATGGCTCTCACTGTGGTTTGCTGGAGTCCCGAAGCTTCAGAAATTGCTTTATAACCTTTTCCAGGCTGATAGAGGTCAATTAATCTCAGCAAAGTTATGTTTTAACGGCGGTAATGTAGGTTTAGATTTTTTTTCTCCCTTGAGAATAAAAAGTTTCATTTAAAAACTGCATTTTGTGATTAATATTAAATTTGTTTGCTGATTTGATTTTTTTGATAACGGCTCTCACTGTGGTTTGCTGGAGTCCTAAAGCTTCAGAAATTGCTTTATAACCTTTTCCAGGCTGATAGAGGTCAATTAATCTCAGCAAAGTTATGTTTTAACGAGGGTAATGTACGTTTAGATTTTTTTTCTCCCTTGAGAATAAAACGTCTCATTTAAAAACTGCATTTTGTGATTAATATTAAATTTGTTTGCTGATTTGATTTTTTGATAACGGCTCTCACTGTGGTTTGCTGGAGTCCTAAAGCTTCAGAAATCGCTTTATAACCTTTTCAAGGCTGATAGATCTCAATTAATCTCAGTGAAGTTATGTTTTAACGGGGGTAATGTATGTTTAGATTTTTTTTCTTCCTTGATCATAAAAAGTTTCATTTAAAAACTGCATTTTGTGATTAATATTAAATTTGTTTGCTGATTTGATTTTTTGATAACGGCTCTCACTGTGGTTTGCTGGAGTCCTAAAGCTTCAGAAATTGCTTTATAACCTTTTCCAGGCTGATAGATATCAATTAATCTCGGCAAAGTTATGTTTTTACGGGGGTCATGTAGGTTTAGATTTTTTTTTTCCTTGATAATAAAAAGTTTAATTTAAAAACTGCACTTTGTGATTAATATTAAATTTGTTTACTGATTTGAAACATCAAAAAATGCAAAAAATAGAGTGTAAACACTGTCTCAATTGGGGCAGACTATGATATAATTAGTCTTTAACTACACTATTTCCACCACATGACAATCAACTATAACAAACGTATAACAAAAGTAGTAATTTGGTTTTATTCTGACACCAGTATCTTTCCCACTGACTGATATTTTTCCAATAGGAAGTGATGTAACACGGAGACAATGTGATGAAGCACATCAAAATCCACAAAGATTTCAGTCAAAACATCAAATATCCTGTCTCTACAGTGGATTCCTGCAGAGAACAATCATCTCCGGTCTGTTGGAAAGCAGGTAGAACTAAAATAGATGTTAATTATTACGTTACAACAGGCGCTTGATTCCACTGAGAGAGCAAATGAACACTTTGTTTCAAAGACAAAATGTGGAGTTCTCCCTCATGAAAGCCATTTTTAATCCAAATCTTGCTTTTCCGTTTTTTTTTTTTTTTTTTTAGACGGAGGAACAATTGGCCATAAAACAGCACCTGACACCAGCAGAGCACTGGAATTATTACATAATTAGCTCCTTAAATAGATGATATATTCTGCTGTGGATTCTTTGGACAGCTACATTCATACGCTTCCTTCCCATTTTTCCCGTCAAATGACACATTTCTTGGTCTTGCAGGCGCTAGATAAGACGAGCCGGACAGTCGGAGAGGAGTCTCGTGAATTGATGGAATGGCGAGGAGTTGCTTTTCATTCAAAAACGTGGCACGAATTGATAAAAGTCTCCCGCCGAGCTCTCGTGACCTTCAGACACCGTCTTGTTTTTTGGCTCTTGGAGTTCATTTTCATTTGGAGGAAGCCTGTCTCAGGGAGTCTTCAGATGGACGTTTTGGGGGCTCAGCACTCGAGCAGCAGCATAGGTTTGAGGGGAGCATTTGGTCCATAAAAAAAATCATTTGTCCAATTTTTTTTTTAAATGTATTGGAAGACTCACGTTTACATTTTGCTGAGCGTCATGTAAATACTTCAAATTATATGTAGTATTACTTCACCTGCAGAGCTGAGCAAATGTACCATGGCTGAGATTGAATGGGGAAAAAAAAAGGTTCTCCTCTCATCCCGTGTGGAAGTGGTGCATTTTTAAGAAGCCAAAAATGTACTCCGTGTGGAAGTGGTGCATTTTTAAGAAGCCAAAAATGCACCACTTCCACACGGAATGAGAGGAGAACCTTTTCTTTCTCATTGCTTCGGAGTTGGGGGAAGGACAAGAAAGGTTCTCCTCTCATTCCGTGTGGAAGTGGTGCACTTTTAAGAAGCCAAAAATGTACTCTGTGTGGAAGTGGTGCATTTTTGGCTTCTTAAAAATGCACCACTTCCACGCGGAATGAGAGGAGAACCTTTTCTTTCTCATTGCTTCGGAGTTGGGGGAAGGACAAGAAAGGTTCTCCTCTCATTCCGTGTGGAAGTGGTGCACTTTTAAGAAGCCAAAAATGTACCACTTCCACACGGAATGGACAAGGAAGGTTCTCCTCTCATTCTGTGTGGAAGTGGTGCATTTTTGGCTTCTTAAAAATGCCCTCTTGCCCGAAGACAGCTGGGATAGGCTCCAGCACCCCCGCGACCCTCATGAAGCGGTAGAAAACGAATGAATGAATGAAACTTAAGTGTTGTAATCGGAGTTGGCGGAAGGACAAGGAAGGTTCTCCTCTCATTCCGTGTGGAAGTGGTGCATTTTTAAGAAGCCAAAAATTAATTAATTCATTCATTCATTTCATTCATTCATTTGTTCGTTTTCTATCGCTTCATGAGGGTCGCGGGGGTGCTGGAGCCTATCCCAGCTGTCTTCGGGGCGAGAGGCGGGGTACACCCTGGACTGGTGGCCAGCCAATCACAGGGCACATATAGACAAACAATCATTCACACTCACATTCATACCTATGGACAATTTGGAGTCGCTAATTAGCTTAGCATGTTTTTGGAATGTGGGAGGAAACCGGAGTACCCGGAGAAAACCCACGCATGCACGGGGAGAACATGCAAACTCCACACAGAGATGGTGGAATTGAACTCAGGTCTCCTAGCTGTGAGGTCTGTGCACTAACCACTGGTCCGCCGTGCAGATGTCCACACTTAAGTTTCGAATAACTAAATTGGAGATGCTAACTAGTTAGCTATGCTAGCAGCAGACGCCTGTTATGTCCCTCCTGTGATTGACTGTAATGTTAAAATCCCTATTTAGAAAGTCAAGCATGTTTTCTATGCTCTAATTATAGAAAATCTTCTGTATATTAATACCTAATAATAATTCTTACTTTGAAAGATCACATGGAGCGACAACTGTACAGGAAGTTAAAGCAACCACACTCGGATATGTTGTGTTTTACAATAGTCGTCATCTTTTCACACTTTTAGAAGCACAACTTCAATCTTCAATGACGTCTATCGGTTTCAGCCAACAACAGGTTATTTGTATTTCTCCTTTTTCTAACCGCAAAACAAAGAAAATTGGAAGTTACTGCCTTCAACCTTAGACGTTCCATAAATCATTTCTGACATCGGTACAACCTCCAGGGGAATTTCGGTGGGGTATAAATTGGCAAGCCATCATTAAGGTATATGGCGTGACAAAGCCACAATAGACTTGTAATCACGACTACATTCTGTGCGGCCCGCTATGTCACACCTGGCAGATAAGAACAGGCTACGTCTGGGAAGAAATAGAAGCGGGGGGAAAAAATACCTCACCGGAATTTTTATCTCAGTCGACAAAAGGGATAAACTTGACCCTCGTCTGGGTGTTATCAGACCGGCGGCAGGAAATAACATATTTCTTGTCCACGTTTAGCTCCTGGTGTGGATGGATGGCGTCACCCCGGACAAATGTTCCCTGTGCCGTGTACATTGTACTACATTCATATCCACATGCAAAGTACTCTTCCTTTTCCAAATAAGGTTCCCGACTTGCCAAAAACGCTACTCAACATTTGACCTTTCAATGAACAGCAATCCAAGTTTAAAAAAAAAAAAAACGTTTGGGAATGAGAGGACACGTTTTAAATGCCGGCCGTGTTCGTGAAGATAAAAAGAGTTCAAGCTCCGAGGGCAAAGAGCTTAACGACTCACATGAGGGGGAAGAAGAGAAGCATAACAAGCCTGACAAGACAAACGCGGGCTCGGATGAATATGTTGGAATATCAGGAATACTGCCTGCGGATGAACAAGGACACAATTTGACTTGACTTGTGAAGGACCGTTTTTACTCTTGTTAAGGACTTCTATTTAATACATTCATTCATTTTCTACCGCGTTTTCCTCATGAGGGTCGCGGGGGGTGCTGGAGCCTATCCCAGGGCGAGAGGCGGGGTACACCCTGGACTGGTCGCCAGCCAATCACAGGGCACATATAGACAAACAACCATTCACACTCACATTCATACCTATGGACAATTTGGAGTGGCTAATTTTCCTAGCAGAGGGTGGAATTGAACCCTGGTCTCCTTGCTGTGAGGTCTGCACGCTAACCACTTGACCGCCGGGCCGCCCCCATTTAATACAGAGCACTGATTCTATTCTATTCTATAAAGCAGTCAAATGGGTGTTTTCATTGGCTTACAGGGCAGTTATGATTGAATTCTGCCTAGCAACAACCACACATGGGAGTTATGTGATTATGTGAGCAGGAAAAATAGTTACATATTATATTTAAGTATTATATTTTTTCAGTCATAAAAATATAAAAATACACACAAATAATTTACTTAAAATTACTAAATATTATATTTAAAATAAATTATTTAATTATTTTATTCAGTAAAATAAAGGTTTAATGGAAATGAGTTTACATTTTAGTGGTTACAAAAGCTCAAATATTTTAGTGTATGTACACATTTAAAAATAAACTAATTCAAAGAGTTTTTAAAAATTAATTGATTGGTTTAGATTTTTTTTTTACACATTTAAAAAAACATTATTATTTAAAAATGTATAGACAGTATAGTATTTTAGCTTTTTTAAAATATTTTTAAAATAATTAGTTTAGATTTTGGGAATTAAAAAATGTAAATCAAAGACATGAATACATAATTACAATAAATACATTAATTAAAAAATTAATAATTTAAGTTTGCTTAGATTAGTCTGACTTTTGAAGGTTTATAATTTAGAAAAAAACTGTTTTGAATCTAAATTTTAAAATTAATTTAATTTGACTTAAAAAATGTGAAATGCTGCTTTGTTAAAGAGAGGAACATAATTCAAATAATGCACCATTTATTTATTATTACAGAGAAAACTCATTAAACCACTATTCATGCAATTATTGTAATATAAAATGATAATCCTGTTGAATTGACCATCAATTCAATATCCGACATTTGCTCTTCCTTGACTCAATTCCACGGAGAAGTGAATTGAAAGATGGGAGTCAGGTTGAGGATAAATGCACCCAAGGGAGGAACTGAATTGTTTCATTTTTATTTTTTTTATTTCTCCCCTTCCTCTGACGGCGTCAATAAACACTGACCCTCTTGTTTTTTCTGACATGTGACAAAGCAATGTGTGAAAACAAATCCCTGCGCCGCGGAGCAGAAGCAGAGTTGGAGGAGGAGGAAAGAGGAGGAGGAGGAGGAGGAGGAAGAGGGAGGCGGCGTGCATGTCACTGCCGGCTAAATCAGGTGCAGCATCATCACAGCCAGCTGCCTCCACCGCCATGCTGATATTTTACTTTTCTCTACCATTCTTTTGTCTGCTCTGCGGCATCGAGCGCCTCAGATGACATAATCTCTGCCAACAGGTTTCATTTTGGGATGACTGATCACCTGACTGCGGTTCCGATTAATCCCACCTTATCGTTGACGTGAGGATCTCAACTTTATCTACGACGCCAGGCGAGGATGCTCGTTAATTATGCTATCAAACACTCTCTGAAAAGTCACAACATAAAAAGAAGCATGAGGTGTTGGTTTAATTCTAACATGACATGGTGATGAACCTGTTGGGTTAAGACCGTATAGGCTGGACTTCCTGTCTGACAAAGCACTGCCATGTGCCAATGCAGGGGGTGGGGGGGGTGGTTTACATATGCATGACTTTTAGAATGCAGAAGCATTTCTCTATCTTCGCTATTAAGGGAGTTCTCCATTCAAGGCACACGGCCGGCCGACTCTACGGCATTCTAATGTGCTCATTTGAAGACTTATGGCGGACACACCAAGCACACAACATGGAGGATTTGGTAGTGCTGCAGAAAAGGACTCCATAAAAACATGACAGGCTTGATTTTAAGATGTGTAGCGAAGCCTGTTTTTACATTTGGGGTCATCTAGATCGGGTCCGGTCATGAAAAGTCCATCGCTTTGAATTTCAATTTAGCTATTATTAGCTAAAACATAAGAATTTAGGCTGCACGGCGGTCGAGTGGTTAGCGCACAGATCTCACAGCTCGGAGACCCGAGTTCGATCCCACCCTCGGCTCCAAATTGTCCAAATTGTATGAATGTGAGTGTGAATGGTTGTTTGGTTACATGTGCCCTGTGATTGGCTGGCCACCAGTCCAGGGTGTACCCCGCCTCTTGCCCGAAGACAGCTGGGATAGGCTCCAGCACCCCCGTGACAATAAGCGGCAGAAAATGAATGAATATTTAAGCATTATTAGAGCCCTCTAGACGTGAAATAACACCCCTATATTGACTTCTAAACTCTTATTACCCAAATTTGTAAATAAAAGGAAATAAAACCTTTTAGGGGCTGCATGGTGAGCGAGTGGTTAGCTCACACGCTTCACAGCTAGGAGACACGAGTTCGATTCCACCCTCGGCCATCTCTGTTTTCTCCGGGTACTCCGGTTTCCTCCCACATTCCAAAAACATGCTAGGTTAATTAGCGACTCCAAATTGTCCATAGGTATGAATGTGAGTGTGAATGGTTGTTTGTCTATATGTGCCCTGTGATTGGCTGGCCACCAGTCCAGGTTGTACCCCACCTCTCACCCAAACACAGCTGGGATAGGCTCCAGCGCCCCCCACGACCCTCGTGAGGATAAGCGGTACAAAACGAATGAATATTTAATCATTATTAGAGCCCTCTAGACATGAAATAACACCCCTATATTGACTTTTAAACTCTTATTTACCCAAATTTGTAAATAAAAAGAAATACAATCTTTTAGGGGCTGCACTGTAAGGGCTGTAAGAGTGGTTAGCACACAGGCTTCACAGCTAGGAGACCCGAGTTCAATTCCACCCTCGGCCATCTCCGTGTGGAGTATGCATGTTCTGCCCGTGCATGCGTGGGTTTTCTCCGGGTACTCCGGTTTCCACCCACATTCCAAAAACGTGTTGCTCACGGGTCGGTTCTCTTGTAGAAAGTCCCTTATGAATTGTCGCTACATATAAATAAATTTGACTCCACTTGACTTGACCCTTGCATCAGCATATGGCATCACCGCCGTGTCAGATGCCCTGTCAGTCAAGACGCAGCAAGAGGCCATGAAGGCATCGGCACCCCGTCAGGCCCAGATGAACTCGCACTGACAGATAAGCCGTCTAAACTTTACAATACAGCCGAAAGGAATACTACTAATAGTACTATAAATGTATGCATATTTTTTTTTATTTTGAAATATTCACCACTGCAAACTACAAGCATGTTATTACAGTCTAATCTCTGTAAAGGCGCTTGTATGAGATGGTTCCATAATGTAGCCGTTTTATGCATGTTTTCAACAACGTTATGACATTTTCAGGCAAAGTCATCAACACCTTGTGGTCTATCTGTAGGGATTATTATTTTATGAACCATTTTTGGTTGCTAAAAGCTGCAGCAATGCTACATTTTATGGCCATTCATGCTGTGCCAAGCGTCTGATGTGCTCTGCCGCCTATTTGTTTATGTCTCGGAGACAGAATGTGTGATTTATAGTTGGGACTGGTGGGGGCGAAAAGCAGAGAGGAAGCTGCTCTGTTCCTCCTCTGCTCTGTCGTGCGCCGCAGCCGCCGCCGCCGCCGCCGCTCTCCCGCCGTACAGCGTTCACCCAGATATGCACCCTCGGGCGAGCGCGCCTTTCATTATTTCTTTTGAAACTTTCATCTGAAGTCTCTGAGGGATTAGCCCTCTTGATTCCTGACACAGTCAATGAAAAACAAGCCTCGTGTACAGCCAGAGAAGTCAGGCTCAGCCCTCGCCCCCCCCCACACACACTCACACCCCCGCTCAGTGTGAACATGCACAATGCACAATTACACCAGTGGATGCCCACCCTCCCCTCATTTTTCGCCTATATTGGCTTATTCATATTTGGCTGGTAGGAGATATCCCACAATGCTGCAGCAGCTGAGAAATATCCTTTCCTGATTTATGATGCATCGCACGCCTTGTTTCTATGGAAACGCACAACTCCACTTCATTAGGTACACTTGGACCACCCAATTACATCCATGAGATGGATTGGCGATTACGGTTTGTTTTGCAAAAAAAACTACACAAGTCATTGTGTACCACCAAACTTGGTAGAGGAGTTGCTCATGGGCTAAGGAAGAATCTATCGAAATTTTTTTTAATTTTAGAATTTGCCCTGCTTTAGTCGTAGTAAACAGATGGACCTCAATGAAGCATTTAAGCCATTTTTATTGCTTACATATAATTTACATTAAGACTAAGTAATAGCACTAGCTAGCATGCTAAACTATAGCATGCTCTTCTCTAGCAGATATCGGGTCAGGTCATTTTTGCGTTTTGAATTTCAAGGCATATAAAAGGCATAAAACATATGAATTAATAAAACATGCTGTTTGGCCTATTATTAGCTAAAACATAAGCATTTAGGCCGCACGGTGGGCGAGTGGTTAGCGCACAGACCTTACAGCTTGGAGACACAAGTTCAATCCCACTCTCGGGCATCTCTGTGTGGAGTTTGTATGTTCTCCCTGTGCATGCGTAGGTTTTCTCCGGTTATTCCGGTTTCCTCCCACATTCCAAAAACATGCTAGGTTAATTAGCGACTCCAAATTGTCCATAGGTATGAATGTGAGTGTGAATGGTTGTTTGTCTATATGTGCCCTGTGATTGGCTGGCCACCAGTCCAGGGTGTACCCCGCCTCTCGCCTGAAGACAGCTGGGATAGGCTCCAGCACCCTATCCCAGCACCCTCATGTGGATAAGTGGTAGAAAATGAATGAATATTTAAGCATTATTAGAGCCCTCTAGACATGAAATAACACCCCTACTTTTAGGGGCTGCGCCGCGTAAGAGTGGTTAGCACACAGGCTTCACAGCGAGGAGACCCGAGTTCAATTCCATCCTCGACCACCTCTCTGTGGAGTTTGCATGTTCTCCCTGTGCATGTGTTGGTTTTCTCATAGGCTCCAGCACCCCCCACGATCCTCGTGGGGATAAGCGGTAGAAAATGAATGAATATTTAAGCATTATTAGAGCCCTCTAGACATGAAATAACACCCCTATATTGACTTTTAAACTCTTATTACCCAAATTTGTAACTAAAAGGAAATAAAATCTTTTAGGGGCTGCACGGTGTGCAAGTGGTTAGCACACAGGCTTCACAGCGAGGAGACCAGAGTTCAATTCCGCCCTCAGGCATCTCTGTGTGGAGTTTGCATGTTCTCCCGTGCATGCGTGGGTTTTCTCCGGGTACTCCGGTTTCCTCCAACATTCCAAAAACATGCTAGGCTAATTAGCGACTCCAAATTGTCCAGCGGTGTAGCAAGCTAATAGCTCAGACAAGAATGCCCATGTAATGACCCGCGACTCACTGGTTGAGCACCAACAGTATATGACATTGGTATGAACTAGCCAAAAGTAATCCAAGGTGCCTTTCTATATGATGATATAATACAATAATAGTAGTGGTCTACTTTGAAAAGTACTGTAATACTGATGGTGTACAGTACGGTGATCCTTATGGGAATTGCGAGGCGTTTAATGACTCATTGCCTGGTCGTTCCCCTTTGCGTTTACATTTGTCAGCACTTCCATTGCCGTGCACTTTGCTACTAAGCAGGTGCGGCTAATCTATTTAGTTTGTCCTTCGGTTATGGTTTACCGTACGCCGACGTGGTCACACCAGTGTCTGCGATGATCTCTTAATTAGGCCGTGATGGGCTGTTCGTTTACCGTGGAAAGCCGCAAACACCCCCCCCCCCTTTTTTCCCCCCTCAAAGCAGTCACATGGAGGCCAGCGCTAATGATCTCAGCAAGTGGCATCAATCCATTGGAGCGCCGCATCAAGTGCACATTAATCTTACCGCTGATCCAGTTGATGAATGACCCCGGTAAGGAACCCCCCCACCCCCAGAAGATCCAGGCTTAATTACGCTGAGGGAGTCGAGCACGGACACATCTGGGGGCCCCCGAGAGGTGGCATGCTCTAATGTCAAGTCGCTTTGGGGGACCTTAACGCGTCTCCACAAGGGTGCACACCCGCAGTTCTGACTATGGAAAAAGTTATATTATGGAAATAAAGTCAAAATATTACAAAATTATCATGAGGTGTATTTTGTAGAATTTGTAGAATTTAGCTAACATCAGTACATCCCAAAAAAAAACAAGAAAAAAATAAACCATAACATTTACTTTATAAAAACAACACCGTTTGCACTTACAGATACACAAGCACCAGAACTAATCACCTCATTATTCAGATTCCGTAAAGTGCATCAAGTCTCTGAATGTCACGTGACTCTAAATGTGCTCCTTCACACGCCGACGTCCAAGCTGAGTCGATGACAAGGTGGAGGTGATAGATTCCCTCCTTTTACCGGATCAATAATTCCACTTCTCGGCAATGTTGACCGAGCTGCCACACCGACCACTAATTAGATGATAAAAGTGATGGATGCATATTAAATTCAGTTGTACCTATACCCCCCAACCCCCACACACCCACCCGCGCCGCCACCCAAGAGGACTCCTTTGGGCTTTGCCCCGCTTCCAGTTGACCTTTTGGGTCCAGACTTTATAACCGATGCAAGCACCCAAGCTGATCAAGAAGCAGCAATTAAACGACTGGTGGTTGCATTTAAGGGTGTGTGTGTGTGTGGGGGGGGTGTCCAGTGGGATACATTGCGGTCGTCTACAATAAGAATACATATATCGGCTTGGATCTCATTAGACTGTGCAGGTGTGAACCGGTTCAAATCCCCATTGATCCTCATTTCTGTTGGTTCTATTTGCGTACAGTCACAGTAGCTTGGCTTTGGGGTAAAAAAAAAAAAAAACGGGGACCAATTAACCCCGGCAGGGAATCCAGTGGGTCACATGTTCACTGGAGTGCTTAGACGACGGCGACCGGTCAAGCGATGCGAGAAGATAAAATAAAAAAAACAGAATACACAATACAACACGGTATTAAGCCAATATAGTTTTTTTTTTTTTTTTTAAACAGCCTATTTGGGTTTCAACACAATTATTGTTGGTTTGGCCATTTTTCCTTTCGGTTAAATAATAATTATAATAAAACATGAAAATAAAAGTTACAAGCTGCCACTCTGCAACATCATTCACAATTTTTTTTAGCTTTCACTGTTATGCCCACAACACTCAGATGTATGCATTACATATTTAACACAGACTACCGATTGTGTCGATATTAAATGTTGTGTCTTGTTAAAAGTGACAGTGTGTGTGTGTGTGTGTGTGTGTGTTGTGCCACATCTTTAGTTGATGTTAGACTGATGTAACACATGGCCAACTTTTTTTTCCCCCCCTTTAAAGCCGCCCCTGCACAGCAACATAATTGGGCACAATTACAGCAACTCCAAAGAGAAGCATTGTCATGGGAGCAAAAACGTCCCCCCCCCCTCTCTATATTCCTTCCAGTTCCAATACACTCACATTTTATCATAAAATTGCAGCTTTTTTATGTCTTTGGAAAACAACTCTTAATATTTTAACTTTATTTCATAGAATTACATTTTTTTCCTCTAATTCTGCTGTTTTTAAAAACCTATTTAAATTTTCTTGTAAATTTTCCCATGTTTTTATTTATTTTTATTTATTTATTTTCTAATTATTTTTTTTCTCGTAATTATGACCTTATTCCCATAATATTCCTATAATAACTTCATTCATTGTGTTGAATGTTTCTCTTAATATTCAGATTTTTTTTAAAGTAACATATTTTAATATTTCAGCTATATGCAACGTTATTTTTGTAACTAATATTTCTTGATAGATTACATCTTTTTTCCCTCAATATTTTGACTTTACCCGTTTTTTTAATTATTAATTATGACCATGAGCATATTATTTGGACTTTTATAACTTTGCAACCTAATTTTACAAAAAATGCTTTATTGTTTTGAATGTTTCTCATAATATAACAAGGCTTAAAAGGTAAAAAAAATATTTAACATTTAAACTCTGCGACTAAAATGATTACTTTTCTTCATAATATTATGAGTTTATTCTCCGAAAATTAAAACTTTTTATTTCTTTACAAAATTACTTTTTTTCTCTAAATATATTCTAAAATTACGGCTGATTTTTCTATTTTTTTTCAAATTATATTTTGAGAATGTGCTTACTTTGGACACCCCTGGTTTAGTCCAACAACAGTAGTCCTGGTTACATACATTTGGCATTTTTGGCGCCCCCTAAGGGTTGTGGTCAAAATGAACTGGATGACATGCTAGCAGGCATGTAACACAGATATTGTTACCGTTTTCTAAACATGACAAATGTTCAATACCGTTTGTACAATTAGTTGCCAAGTATCGCTCATGCTTGGTCTGATGGCGGCCATGTTTTTCCAACCAATTTTGCTCAAATTTGCTCATCAGTCCGCTAAAAGTACGTACCAATTTAGGCGATAATGCAGAAAAAAACCCTTAAAGCTACAGCGCGTGTTTTGCCCATAACGCCCTCACCGTAGTCGTAGACAGTCTGGGACGGCACCGGAGTTCACCATGAGGACGTCTTCTCTTCGGAGAGCAGACTACCAAGGTGGCAAGGCGCGGCACCTGAGCTGTAAATATGTTTCCGAGTTGCCGGCAGTCTGATGTATTTTGCCGTGACAGCGCGAGAAATTGTGCAGGCCCCGCTCCAGAGAGTTTTTGACAAGAATTATTTTTGCAGTCTTTTGGAGCTTGTGGCACGAAAAAAAAACAAAAAACAAACAAAAAAAAAAAGCATCTCCACGGTGCGTTGTCGTTGTGCATCCACTGGAGGAAGCCAACACCCACACCTTCTGTCATCAGGGCTTCAGCCCAGGCTTGGTAGGTCTTGTATGGGATGACAAGCCGTCTTTAACCTCGTCTCCGTGCAAAGACTCCATCTAAGACTCCGACCCACACCTAAGCTAGACGAGCCTGCTCTGTGTGTACACACACACACAGCACTTCAGGCTTCACTACACATCTTAAAGTAAAGCCTCCGACTCCGCCAACTTATTCATCGATCAACCACACACATGAGAGCTGCGAGTTTCATCATCTAATGTTTTTATTTTGCAAATGAGCAAACCAAGCTTGACGTTGCATCACATAGCTAGGTGGACAAACAGCTCATTTGCATTAAAGCTACAGACACACGGATAATGATGTGTTTCCATTAAGGCTTAACTGAACATCCCAGCGGTTGCACGGACCCCGAGTGGTTAGCACGTAGGCCTCACAGCTAGGAGACGTGAGTTCAATTCCACCCTTGGAGTTTGCATGCCCCCCCCACATTCGAAAAACATGCTAGGCTAATTAGCGACTCCAAATTGTCCATAGGTATGAATGTGAGTGTGAATGGTTGTTTGTCTAGTATATGTGCCCTGTGATTGGCTGGCCACCAGTCTCGCCCAAAGACAGCTGGGATAGGCTCCAGCACCCCCCCGTGAGGATAAGTGGTAGACAATTAATGAACATAAGCATTTAAGCCAAAGTTATGTATTTTTGGCCTAAATTAAGCATCTTCAAGCATAAAAATGGCGACATGACTAAAATGCTAATATAATGATATTCAGTGAGACACACAAGCACCAGACTTTAGGCCGGCTTTGCAGGTATGAATTAGCATATCTCCGAACAGCCACAATATTCCCCTCATAACCTCCTCTAAAAGTCACTAAAAATCAATAAAAGTTCTGCTTTTATTGATACTATTGGAGTCCAATCATTAGTAAGTTCTACTTTTAGTGAACTTCATGGACTTGGGAACATGCAGTACTTGTACCGTTTTACTTCATGTTACCTTAAGTCAAATACGGTAAATTGGTGTGAACAGCCTGAAAAGTTGGGCTTTTCTACCCTTCACTCTCGACTCTTGCTGTTTAGGAGCACATCTCGAACAGTTTAGAATTACATAGAACTTCCATAATGCATACCCGTCCCATATTTGTATTAATATTCCAGAAAATAAGGGAAAATTCTGGTCTTTACACCAGAATTCCCATCAAGAAAAGATTTTCAGCGAATGGTGGATAATATTCCCAATATAACCTCCTCTGAGTCACTAAAAAAAACAAAATGGTGGCGTTAATTCCAGACAGCTGGGATAGGCTCCAGCATTTCCCGCCACCTTTGTGAGGATAAGCGGTAGAAAATGAATGAACATAAGCATTTAAGCCAAAGTTATGTATTCCATAACTCCATAGTTATGTAGTCCATCTGTAAAAATGGCAACATGACTAAATGCTAATATGCTACATTATACTAAATGCTAAATTATGCTAATATAATGATATTCGGTGAGACACACAAGCACCAGACTTTTTGTTTTGCATGAATGAACGATATTTCCCTAATAAAAACACAAGTCATAACCAAGCTGAATCTCAACTCTGAACCCCCTGACATCACTTCCTGTCCACCCTTCACTCAGCTCTCTTAGGGAACACACATTTATAGTAACACACAAGTATGGGTCTTATGTCTTATTATTATGGGGGCGGCATCGATCATGTGGTAGAGTGGTCATCTGACGGTTGCGGGTTTGATTGACCGGCCACCATTCCAGAGTGTACCCCGCCTCTCCGCCCCGGAAGACATCTGGGATGATATCTCATTATCATTCCAGGTGATGCAATATTGATGATTTATATCCTAATAGAATCTACGCTGCTTGTGCTGCATATTAATGCACGAATAGGAAAACACAGGTGGGGGGGTTTGGGGGGGGGGTACCTAATCATGTGACTTATTACGCTTACTTCCACACATACATAAAGTGTGCAAATGTGCGAATCAGAGAGAGGAGTGAGCTTTTTTTTTTTTTCTGCGCCTCCTTCCTTAACGGGAAATGTGTAGTGCGCATGTGCACACGGAACTGTTGCATGAATTAGTGCAGGATTGCATTGCTTCACTTTATTTGTTTGCATGTTTAAGTGCTTCAATGGGACACCAGCAGGGTGCAGACAAGAGCTTTTGTGCGCAATCATGTGGAGGATAAAAAGAACAATACGGTTATTTATTTATTTTTTTTAAGGGGGGGGGGGGTTATGGAATAAAATCATATTATAATAGAGCTATATATGTATAGCGAGGTGGCGCACACATGATTGTGCGCACACGCCCGCGAGTGAGAGAGTTAGTGAGTTAGTGAGCGAGTTAGGTTCGGACGCGCGTATCGGCGGCGTGAGCGCGTCCACAAGCCGCAAGCGAGCAAGAAGGACGCGGGGTTTTTTTTTTGTTTTTGCGCCTCCTCTTCTACAAACACGAAGAAGTAAGCAAAAGATCCTCAGTTATTGCTGCAGGGGATTATTATTATTATTATTATTATTATGGTTTACATGGATTAGCTGAGATTCGGTTCTGGACGGATGTGCTGCGCACTTGCGGAGAGGAGACCCCACTTCGCGGAGAAGCATCTTTTCTGACTCTGTCCACTCCACGTCGGGTTGTTGGCATTTGGAAGGACGCCAGCCACGCCGAACATTGCAAGTTGGCTCCAATAAATTGTGACATTGTACGTCAGATATCAGGAAATCGATCCTCAAAAAAAAAAAAAAAAAAAAAAAAGAAGAAAAGAGACGTTTCTTCCCTCCTCCGCTTGTCCTCTTCCACGCCACCTCCTGATAAATATGCGATCCGGCATGTTTGGCTCGGCTCCGTCCATCTTCAGCATCCAGCAGGGACTGGTTCTTGCTGATTTTTGATTTTTTTTCTTCTTCTTCTTCCTTTCTTGTCCATGCAAGACCCGGAGTGGAAACATGTCTGTCCACTTCTCTGAGAGGACCCCTGCTGTCAGAGATGGCATTCTGGTCCAGCACTTTCACCTCTAAAGTGCCCCGGAAGATCTTGTTCATGTTCACGCTCTCCCTGTCCGTCACCTACTTGTTCTACAGCTTGATGAGCTGCTACAACTCGCTTCAGTTCCCGTTGCAGGACAACTTCGCCTACCAGGCTCGGCTGGCTACCGAGGAGACCACGTTGGTGAGGGACCAACTTTACTCCACATCCTCCCAGGACCAGTTCACCCACAGGAGCACGGTGGTCTCCATCGTGCACCAGGAGGAGAACGAAGTCATAGAAGAAGAGGATGAGGAGGATCACGCCAGGGATGCGAGCTGGACCGGGACTCAGGCGGCGTCCGTCACTGAACCGATGCGGAACCGTGCGGTCAGCACCACGGAGAGCGACCTGCGGGTGAACTGCACCTCGGATTACGGCGAGAAGAAGCTACCGCAAGCCATTATCATTGGGGTGAAGAAAGGGGGGACCAGGGCGCTGCTGGAGGCTCTCAGGGTGCATCCGGACGTCAGAGCCGTTGGGAATGAGCCGCACTTCTTCGACAGGAACTACGAGAAGGGTCTGGACTGGTACAGGTGAGGGGTCTCGGTCTATCACCGTCATTTATTTGGGGTACGGTACGGTTCGTGAGGGTACGCACTAGTAACCTTCTACGTCCAGTCCGTCTCCTCTGTGGTACACTATGCTTTAATTACCAAAGAATGTACAAAGTATCCAGTAAATACCTGCACAGGGTACATTTGTAGTACTTGAACAATATCTTAGGTTTTGTTTCTACTGACACTTTCATCACTTGGGAACAAGCTTGAAAACACAAAATCCAAAAATTTGACTTTAAGTGGCAAGTTTATGTCGATGTAGGGGTGCTAGAAAAGGTACCAACAGCTCCCCTGAAGTCTAATTAACTCTAAGACTGTCTTAATAACTAAAACTCAATAAAAGTTCTGCTTTTATTGATACTCTTGGAGTCCAATCATTAGTAAGTTCTACTTTTAGTGAACTTCATGGACTTGGGAACATGCAGTACTAGTACCGTTTTACTTCATGTTACCTTAAGTTCAATACTTTGGTCAAAAAAACGGTAAATTGGTGTGAACGGCCTGAAAAGTTGGGCTTTTCTACCCTTCACTCTCGACTCTTGCTGTTTAGGAACACATCTCGACCAGTTTAGAATTACATAGAACTTCCATAATGCATACCCGTCCCATATTTGTATTAATATTCCAGAAAAAAAGAAAAAAAATTCTGGTTATTACACCAGAATTCCCATCAAGAAAAGATTTTCAGCGAATGGTGGAAAGACAGACCCAAGTGTGGTGTTACTATTTTACTGAAGTGCTTTTATTTTGAAGGCCTGACTTTACCAACTCATGTTTCCTGATGTTTTTTTCCATTGAAAATGAAAATACGGGAAAAAACACAATTAAAATGTGAGGGTGCCAGGATAGAAGTTCAAAATACGGGAGTTTTTCAAGGAAAACGGGAAGCTTGATAAGGATAAGTACCATATTCCACATGTATCCGTATAAAGTTCTTTTTTGTAGCTTTCGGGCCTGAACAAAGTGAAAAGACCCAAGTGTGGTGGTTACTATTTTACTGAAGTGCTTTTATTTTGAAGGCCTGACTTTACCAACTCATGTTTCCTGATGTTTTTTTCCATTGAAAATGAAAATACGGGAAAAAACACAATTAAAATGTGAGGGCACCAGTATAGAAGTTCAAAATACAAGAGTTATATATATATATATATATATATATATATATATATAATTATATTTATTATATTATATATATTATATATATTATTTTATAAAGTTATTTTTTGTAGCTTTCGGGCCTGAACAAAGTGAAAATACCCAAGTGTGGTGGTTACTATTTTACTGAAGTGCTTTTATTTTGAAGGCCTGACTTTACCAACTCAATGATGTATTAGGTTGATGTTTCCTGATTGTCTGGAAGATGTTTTTTTCCATTGAAAATGAAAATACGGGAAAAAAAACAATTAAAATGTGAGGGCGCCGGGATAGAAGTTCAAAATACGGGAGTTTTTCAAGGAAAACTGGAAAATTGATAAGGATAAGTACCATATTCCACATGTATCCGTATAAAAAGTTCTTTTTTGTACATTTCGGTCCTGAAGAAAGTGACCTTGGAGTCCACTGAGTAGTAGTGTGTGTACTTTAGTGTGTACTTTACCGCTCTGACAGTGTAGGTTAGGTTGTCCTTTGGGGTTTCTCGGCGTGCTAAACGTGCTAACGGGGTCCTTTTGTGGTTCTTGGTGTGACACGTTTTGGAACTAGGACTATGTTCCTTGCTCTTACAAGGTGGCTGACGGCGATATCAAAAGGATTTTCCCACAGGACTGCAATCTATGTGTGGCAATGAGTGGTTACATAATAACATTATTATTATTATTATTGTATTTTCTGCAGTATAGCGATTATGGCATAATTGCAGTTGCACAGTTACACAGCGGTAGTAAATAAATGAGTACAATAAACGTGACTATTCATGAGGTCTTAGTACAGGTTGAAGTATTTTTTTCAGCTGTATCCAAAGCATGTTAAGCATATTAATTGAAAGGAGATACTGTAGTCGTTGCTTTAATCCTATTGTCTCCTTAATCCTCTACAATATGTCCAACCTGTTTCTTACCATGTGACTTCCTGTATTTGTGAAAGTCGAGTGAACGCTTTTTCCTGTGTGTGTGTGTGTGTGTGTTTACGCCGCTTTTTTATCATCTGCTGATGCTGCTGACATTCACTCTGACTGCAGCTTTATTAGCCCGAAAACAGAAGCATGTGTATCATCCGTAGTGTTTGGCAGTAAAAGAAAGAAAAACGGCGAAAAAAAAAAAAAAATCAATTTGAGGGTTCACCCGTGGTCAGTCGGTCACCGGACAGCGCTGGCGCATAATGATGTTTGACCGTGGGAATAATTCAGCGTTTGGCTAATGGGAGTCAATGAGAGAGCGTCTCGGTGCCGGGCCGAGCATCCGATTCATCACCGCTGGCTTTCGGCGGCGTGTTGAGCTCGTGTTCAAGTTGACGTCTTTCATGAGGCGTGCGGACGCCGAAGGGCTCATTAGACAGGAGGATGAGACGTTTACATAAATAAGATAAAATGGGAGGTGTTGCTGGCTTTTAAGGTCCGTGAAAAATAAATAAACCCTAAAGAGGCCGCCATTCCTGTACATCATATCGTCATCATATGATTCTCCAATAGATGAATTTGACTCGTCGAATATGCATAATTTCAGTAAAATAAATATGAAACGCAATACAATAGTTATTCTCCGGTTTATTACGAGCAAGGAACCTTTTGTTGTTATCAATGAGAAGGCTGAGTTTTAGATGTCAAATATTAACAGCGCTTAACTTATTTTTACACTTAAGCCACCATGCATTGATAAATCCATCATGAAGAGTTTGTCAATTTTATGAGAATATTATGAGCAAAAATGACATTTTAATAGCAAAAAGTTGAAATGGAATTAAGATGAATAAATAAATAAAGTCAAAATATTATTAAAGGAAAGTTGTATTTATGTGAGGAAAATTTACAAAGTTGAAATAGTTGGAAAATAAACTAAAAAACTAAAAAAAAATAGAAAAGAACTTTTGTAATTTTACCAGAATAAAGTACAAATTTTTTTCTTATCATATTCTAATGAGAAAAAGTAGTAATTTTCTCAGAATAAACTTGTGATATGAGATAAAATCATGTAATTTTAATAATATAAAGTTAAAATTAAAAGAAGAAAATAGGTATTTTATTTAAGTTTTAATATTATGAGACAAAGCCAAAACAAAAAGTTGTAATTTACAGAAAATTAAGTTGAAGAAAAAGTTATTATTGTGGGAATAAAGTAAAAATAGGATGTGAATATAGTCATGTTGTGAGAGGAAAATTCACGCAGATTATTTAAGAACAAAGTTGAAAAATTGAAAATTGAATTGAAAATTTTAAAAAAAAATGAAAAAAACAGCTCTAATTTTACCAGAATAAAGTAAAAAAAAGAATTTGGATTCTAACGGGAAAAAATAATAATTTTCTGAGAATAAACTTGTGATATGAGGTAAAATAATGTAATTTTAGTAATATAAAGTTAAAAATTGAAAGAAAATTGTTTTTTTTATTTTATTTAAGTTTTAATATTATGAGACAAAACAAAAAGTTGTAATTTACAGAAAATTAGGTTAGAGAAAAAGTTATTATTGTGAGAATAAAGTACAGATAGGTTGCGAATATAGTCATATTGTGAGAGGAAAATTCACACAGATTATTTAAGAACAAAGTTGAAATATTTGGAAAATAAAAAAAAAAGATATTGATACACTTATAACAAAGTTGGGATGCAGTTTTTTTCTTGAAATATATACAACATCTTCGCAAATCTACAAGTGTCGCTTTACAAAATATTTCACTTTTCTGTATGTGGTCTGTAGTTGTACAGAAAATAGAGCGCCCTTCCCAGCTTTAGCCAGCAGAGGCGCTGTTGAGAAGACATCACATGATGCTTTTATATCGCCACCGTTTCCAAATCTGACCAGCATCCCCTAACAGATTGTGTTTGAGCTACCACCGCATTAAATATAAAATATACACGAGGAAGAAAGGAAAACAGTACCATCTGCTACTGGAATGGCTCATTCAGGGAAACTGGGATTATATAAAACCTTGATTTTGTTCTAATGGTCAAGACTTGGCGTTGTCATGATAAAGACAATTTAAGCAGAGCGTGTCTTGGTTGTTTGTGAATGATGCGTATTGTATATTTGAATGTATAGCTCATCTCGGCTTAATGTGCCGCTAACGGACGAGGGGCTTACGGATGTTTGCAGCCATGTGACATCGGCGCTGTTCAAACAAAGTGGCCTTTAATTTGAGGGGGCAAACACCTGCTGCACACGCCTGTGATAAGTAAACTGGGGAACGGAGATGAGATCATCTATCACATGTTATCTATGGAGGGTGTGTGTGTGTGCGTGTGTGTGTGTGTGTCTTTGCAAGAAGAAACATTTGATGTTCATTCATAAGTGGATGTCAAGTATTTGTGTCGGCTAACTTCTATAAAAGGGTGACAAATTGTCAAAACACATGCCCTCTACTGTGTTATTTGTGCTATTATTTTTCTGTTATCAAAAACCCCAAATAAGTTGAATTGACTTGAAAATTCTCACACAGCTCAATTAAAAAACAGTGTGTTTGAAGCATAATCATAATTTGGTCACACCTGATAAATTTGAACAAGATTGGTTGACAAACATGGACGCTATTAAGCAAAACGGGGCGGGACTTAGCGGCTATTTACCAATAAGTCCTTGAGCATTTGTCTAATGATGATACAACTTGGGGGACACAGCTCGGAGACCCGAGTTCAATTCCACACTTGGGCACTCGGGTGTGGGTTTTTTCCGGGTACTCCGGTTTCCTCCCACATTCCAAAAACATGCTAGGTTAATTAGCGACTCCAAATTGTCCATAGGTATGAATGTGAGTGTGAATGGTTGTTTGTCTATATGTGCCCTGTGATTGGCTGACTGGCCACCAGTGAAGGGTGTACCCCAGCCTCTCGCCAGAAGACAGCTGGGATAGGCTCCAGCACCCCCCCTGCCACTCTCGTGAGGATAAGCGGTAGAAAATGAATGAATATTTAGGCATTATTAGAGCCCTCTGGACATAAAATAACACCCCTATATTGACTTTTAAACTCTTATTACCCAAATTTGTAAATAAAAGGAAAAAAAAGGGGCTGTACGGTGTCGAGTGGTTAGCACACAGGACTCACAGCTAGGAGACCAGAGTTCAATTCGGGTACTCCGGTTTCCTCCCACATTCCAAAAACATGCTAGGTTAATTAGCGACTCCAAATTGTCCATAGGTATGAATGTGAGTGTGAATGGTTGTTTGTCTATATATGTGCCCTGTGATTGGCTGGCCACCAGTCCAGGGTGTACCCCCGCCTCTCGCCCAACATACAGTATGTTTGAGTAACTTGATTGCAAATTTTTGTGCAGTTTTGGTCGTCTTCAATCTGTGCCCAGATTTGCGATTGCAGTGTTTTTTTTCAATCTTTCATGGACACTTCCTCCTGTGTGTATTGGGATTAATTAGCAATGTAGCTCTATCTTTACTGTGCACAGGAGGACTTGCAGCCAACTGGCACTTGGAATGTTCTGAGAGCTGAGCCGCTACCATCACCACAAGCAGCAAAACCACCAGGATTTAACTCATCTGCTCTCCTGAGCATGATTCAACCCAGTCAGTGCAGGCTGACTTCATGTATCTGGGTAACAACATGAATGATACAAAAAAAGCGTAAAAAGAAGTTAACCACAACAAAACCTGAAACAAAGCTGGTGAAGTTGGTGTCAAAAATATCTATTTTTTAACTTGACTGTCATACAAGTGCAAAAAGTCATACTTGACATTTTAGTTGGGAACAGATATTTTCCTGCAAATGATCTATAACAACATGTTTACCGCATGCAATCGAACCAATCGAACCAGTCGTAGCGGCAAGGATCAAACTGCTCGTATTTGAGCTGTCACAAAAGCAAAAAGTCATACTTGACATTTTAGTTGGGAACAAATATTTTCCTGCAAGTGATCTATAACAACATGTTTACCGCATGCAATCGAACCAGTCGAACCAGTCGTAGTGGCAAGGATCAAACTGCTCATATTTGAGCTGTCACAAAAGCAAAAAGTCATACTTGACATTTTAGTTGGGAACAAGTATTTTCCTGCAAATTATCTATAACAACATGTTTACCGCATGCAATCGAACCAGTCGTAGCGACAAGGATCAAACTGCTCATATTTGAGCTGTCGCAAAAGCAAAAAGTCATACTTGACATTTTAGTTGGGAACAAATATTTTACTGCAAATGCTCTATCACAACATGTTTACCACATGCAATCAAACCATTGGAACCAGTCGTAGCGGCAAGGATCAAACTGCTCATATTTGAGCTGTCACAAAAGCAAAAAGTCATACTTGACATTTTAGTTGGGAACAAATATTTTACTGCAAATGATCTATAACAACATGTTTACCACATGCAATCGAACCAGTCAAACCAGACGTAGCGGCAAGGATCAAACTGCTCATATTTGAGCTGTCACAAAAGCAAAAAGTCATACTTGACATTTTAGTTGGGAACAAATATTTTCCTGCAAAGTATCTATAACATGTTTACCACATGCAATCGAACTAGTCGTAGCGGCAAGGATCAAACTGCTCATATTTAAGCTGTCACAAAAGCAAAAAGTCATACTTGACATTTTAGTTGGGAACAAATATTTTCCTGCAAGTGATCTATAACAACATGTTTACCGCATGCAATCGAACCAGTCGAACCAGTCGTAGTGGCAAGGATCAAACTGCTCATATTTGAGTTGTCACAAAAACAAAAAGTCATACATGACATTTTAGTTGGGAACAAGTATTTTCCTGCAAATTATCTATAACAGCATGTTTACCACATGCAATCGAACCAGTCAAACCAGTCGTAGCGGCAAGGATCAAACTGCTCATATTTGTGCTGTCACAAAAGCAAAAAGTCATACGTGACATTTTAGTTGGGAACAAATATTTTCCTGCAAATGATCTATCACAACATGTTTACCACATGCAATCGAACCAGTCGTAGCGGCAAGGATCAAACTGCTCATATTTGAGCTGTGACAAAAGCAAAAAGTCATACTTGACATTTTAGTTGGGAACAAATATTTTCCTGCAAATTATCTATCATGTTTACCACTTGCAATCGAACCATTCGAACTAGTCGTAGCGGCAAGGATCAAACTGCTCATATTTGAGCTGTTGCAAAAGCAAAAAGTCATACTTGACATTTTAGTTGGGAACAAATATTTTCCTGCAAATGATCTATAACAGGGGTCAGCAACCCGCGGCTCCAGAGCCGCATGTGGCTCTCCAGCCTCTTTGTTGCGGCTCCCTTTGCAATGCTTGAATATTTTTTAGCACCCGTGTGGTGAAAATGCACGTCTTTGTTATGAGTTTACAAAAATCCAACTTTGTGTGAGACCATGAATGCATCCTGACTGAGTTCTGACTGGTGACTGAATGAGCAGACAGGATGCTATCCAGTTCTCTCTGACAGGTTAACATGAAGGGAAATGAGTAATACTTTGAGTTATTTGAGTTATTAATTATTATTAATGAGTTATTTGACGATTCTAAAAAATAAATTAGAGCTCATTTAAAAACAAAAGTTTATCTCCAGTACTAGCAAGAGTACTCCAACTCGTCTTTTTTTTTCCCTCCAATGTTGTTTTAAACATACAACGTTTTGCGGCTCCAGGCTATTTTTCTTTAGTGGGCAAGTGGGTGAAATGGCTCTTTTCATAGTAAAGGTTGCCGACCCCTGATCTATAACAACATGTTTACCACATGCAATCGAACCAGTCAAACCAGTCATAGCGGCAAGGATCAAACTGCTCATATTTGAGCTGTCAAAAAAGCAAAAAGTCATACTTGACATTTTAGTTGGGAACAAATATTTTCCTGCAAATGCTCTATAACAGCATGTTTACCGCATACAATTGAACCAATCAAACCAGTCGTAGCGGCAAGGATCAAACTGCTCATATTTGAGCTGTCACAAAAGCAAAAAGTCATACTTGACATTTTAGTTGGGAACAAATATTTTCCTGCAACTTATCTATGTTCTACTGCTGATTACTAAGGAACGGTAAAAGGTTATTTGTCTATTGAAGGCCTGCGGACAAAATTTTTAACAAATATATATTTTACCTGTAAATAATGTGGAGTGCATGAGAAAGCGGAAAACAGCAACAGAACCAATGTTGTAATCGCAGTAAAGAGCAACCCAGTATCCTGTGGCCAGCGGATGGAATCACCTTCATGAGTCCTCTGCGCTCTGAATTTTTTTTTTTTTTTTAATGGCGCCCCAACACAAGAGTCCTGACCTCCCCGCTAAAAACCACGCCTTTTCCAAGTGTCGGATTATCCAATTTGGATGAATTCCGGGTGAGAATCATGTGTGACCGCATCACATAATAGCAGCAGAAGGCGAGAGGTTTTCCCATCTAGACAGCCTCAATGGAAGCGTGCTCGGCGCCGATGTGCGAACCGCCATTGGAGCGTCGGAGACGTTCTATCAGTCTCTTCAATGGCTTTCACACTCTGCTGCTGAGAATATGCGGGCGCAATAATAGAATGGAAGTCATTAAGGAATTCCGCGCTCCGTCGTACCCTCAAACATCCCTGCAGTGATTTAGCGGGGAATGGCTGTGAAAGTTTCTTTTTTTTTCAAAAACTTTAATCTTCCATAGTACATTGGCAGTCAAGGACATTAGATAATACTCCAGCTATACGTTTGCATGCCGCCATAGCATTCCCAGTGTGTTCAATATTTATACGCCAGATAAATCAGACCACAGTGAACCAGAACAAAAGTGCTCGAGCCAGGTTTGCGAGCTCTAATATCTCTGTGTTATTAAAATGACATTTTAACCCCCCTGTGCAATAAAAGCTAAGGGACCAACCTATAAATCTCCCGGAGCGGCCCTTCTTACCCCCGCTGTCCCCCCCTTCCAGGACTTGCAAAGCGGCGTTGAGAAATGACTCATCGATAGCGTCCTGCTCCGAGGCGATTAGTCCCAAAAGACACCGTTTTCATTCCCCCACACCGACTTTTTTTTTATTATTAAGATTACAGCGGAAACTCTGACATGAGATGTTTGTTTGGATTTAACGGATACAGAAATAATCTGTTCCAGGGTCAAACTGTCATCATCATAAGACCTTTATTACATAGTTTAACTCTTACGACGGTGAAATATGACAGAAAACGTTCAAATTCTGCTATTATTAGTTCAAAATATGCATATTGTATCAGTATTTTTTTATTTAAATTAAGCATTTTTAAGCATTAAAATGACTAAATGAACTAAAATAATATAAGGCATTCAAAAAACACATCGGAACATATATTGATGTATACTGTAGTATTCAGAGCTGGTCGTAATACCGAATACTTCTTCCCTCGATGTACTGATTTCACATCGAGCATTTAGCTTCTGCTACTTCCGTCAACAACATTAGCATAAATATAGCTACAACACTTAATATGTCCGATTTCATTGGGATGGCTGTGTCTTCCAGCACAAAACGTGTGAAAATTTTTTTTGTTGAGTCTTCATCGTGAAAATTAAGAGCTAAGTATCCACTCTTCCGGCCGCTAGCGAGGCGTCATGCTAGTGTGCCGGATAAATATAGTTTTTTGTGTTAGCTGCTACAATAACAATATCGCTGTAGCTTGGTTAATATAGAAGTCGGTTATATAAATGGAACATTGTTGGCGGTTTTTAAGGTTTTTTTTTATGAGTTTTAACATATTTCCATGTAAAGTCCGTTGTTAGCTAGCTCATATTAATTTGTTTTCTTACGCTAGAATGCACAGAAAAGGGAAAAAAAGTGCAGTTCCCCTTTAAATGGCTTATTTTCTTTCATTATATCGACCATATTTGGTAATAAAAGTGTAAAAGGTGACGATAAAAGTGCTAGTTTATGCCTGTAGGGCTTTAATAATGTTAAAAAAACACATTTAGAAGGTTTTTTTAATGCTCTTAACTCTAAATATAATATAAATATAATATAAATACAACTAAAATATTTATAAATAATATTTATAAATAATATTTATTAAAAATATATATAAATATCCACAAAAATGCTGTCACTTTCAACTTTCTTTAGCCCCATGGCAGGTTATTTTTGCAGTTCATTAAAAAAAAACAGTGAGTTTGGAACACAACGATACAGGACGGGGCAAAGGGACTAGTATTGTACGAAAACCGAGATAAAGCCGCTGGATCCTGACCACCACTCAATACACATACAAAAAACAGAAGTTGCCTACAGCCACAGGCTAGTAGCCTTCGACATGCTGCTAATTCAAGACTCCTTTGCTATATTTCTCTCTTATTGACGCCGCTCCAAAGAAAAATCAAAATGCCCACGCAAGTAATGTAAGCTTTGTGTGATTTTTAGCCGCATGTTTTTCATTTCTTCGGAGGTTCTGCTCCAGCTGGCCTTTGTTGTTCATCTCTTTTCGGTGTTGTCTTCCAAAAAGCATGGCCTTTCTGAAAGTATTTTTTTTTCATCCTAAAAGGCATGTCAGGGAACAAGCCGCGCAATTGTGAAGGCGTCGCGGTGCATTGCAGCCCCCGACACGGAACAACACAACTTTTCCTCCGCCAGGATCCTTCAGCGGCGCGCGTTGAAGCGTGGAATAAGAGAGAGTGATTCTTTCTTTGCAGGATTGTGGAGATATTACAGTCCATTCATGGTGCAGCGCTGTCAGTAAATTGTGTGACTGGGCTGCAGCGGGACCGGAACAGTGTGTGCCCGCGAGAGCGCGGTGACAAGGTGTGCGGCGAGGTGATGGATCCAGTGTGAATCCCAGCAGCGCCAAAGTCTAAATCCAGTGTTTATCCCGGGCTTAGCCCCGTGTTTCCCTGACCTCAGCTGCTTGTCTCGCCGTGGGCGCTGGCACCCGGTGACTCCACTCGACCGGGACACGGTGGGCAGCCATTCCCGGAGTGGGCGGGTTGCCATCAATCCCAGCTGGGGGCCCCGCCGGTGCTCCCTGACAGGGCGGAATCTGCCGACGCCTGATAAGACGGCGCCAGGGCTAAACTGGGGACACACCTCGGAGCGCTGCGCCGTTGTTGTGGAATTTGCAGTTGGAATTTTACAGAGTGCCACCGGACTCAACGCCGCCCCCCCCCAGGTCCTCTTCCCACTTGATTGCGCTGCCAAGACTTGTGGAGCGGCGAGGATGCGCTTGCAATCAAGTGGAGCGTCACAGCAGCCAGTTGCATCATAATTATTTACATTGCGGCAGTCTAATGTTGAGGCGGTGCAATTTTTTTTTTATTTTTTTATTTTTTTATCTTCAAGCAAAGACCACATCGCTCCCCCCACAGCAGACCGCGGTGCTTAGCAACCCTTCCTCTGGCACAAATTACATGCAAGGCAGGAAATGTTTGGCCCGAATGTGTTTTGAAGGACATTTAATTGCTGCCTGGATTATGTTCCATCTTTTTAAGTGGTTGGCAGGCAGGCTACGTGGTTCTCTGTCTGTCTGTCTGTCTGTCTGTCGATCTGCCGAGATCCTTTTTTCAACCACTGGGTGGGCGGCCTTGACATTTTATAAGAGTGGTCTCGTCAAATAGGGCACGTATTTACAGAAAAAAACATATACGGTATGCATGATGACACTACAAGTGCACCCAAATAGGTCAAAAGGTCAGTATTACTTTTGGATTTTTGTGCCTTCCCAACGTTGAGAAATCATCGATAGCGTCCTGCTCTGAGGCGATTAGCCCCAAAAGACACCGTTTTCGTTCCTCCACATAGACTTTTTTATTATTAAGATTACTGCGGAAAAACTTGGACATGAGCTGTTTGTTTGGATTTCGAAATAACGGATACAGAAATAATCCGTTCCAGGGTCAAACTGTTGTTACGACGGTGAAATATGACAGGAAACGTTCAAATTCTGCTATTATTAGTTCAAAATATGCATATTGAATCAGTATTTTTTTATTTAAATTAAGAATTTTCATGCATTAAAATGGCTAAATGAACTAAAATAATATAAGGCATTAAAAAACGCATCAAAACATATATTGATATGTACTGTAGCATTCAGCGCTGGTCGTAATACCGAATACTTCTTCCCTCGATGTACTGATTTCATTTGAGTATTTAGCTTCCGCTACTTCCGTCAACAACATTAGCATAGATATAGCTAAAACACTTACGACGTGTGCTCCAGTGCTCAGGTAAAAAAAACGCTAACAGTTGTTGTTGAGTCTTCATAGTGAAATTAAGAGCTAAGTATCCACTCTTTCGGCGGCTAGCGAGGCGTCATGCTAGTTCGCCGGATAAATATAGTTTTTTGTGTTAGCTGCTACAATAACAATATCGCTGTAGCTTGGTTAATATAGAAGTCCGTTATATAAATGGAACATTGTTGGTGGTTTTTAAGGGTTTTTTTGTGAGTTTTAGCGTATTTCCATATAATGTCCGTTGTTAGCTAGCTCATATTAATTAGTTTTCTCACGCTAGAATGCACAGAAAAGGGTGAAAAAATGTAAAAAAAGTGCAGTTCCCCTTTAAATGGCTTATTTTCTTTCATTAGATCTATTATATTTGGTAATAAAAGTGTAAAAGGTGACGATAAAGGTGCTAATAAAGCGAGGCGTCATGCTAGTCCGCCGGATAAATATAGTTTTTTGTGTTAGCTGCCACAATATATTGGTTATATAGAAGTCCGTTATATAAATGGAACATTGTTGGTGGTTTTTAAGGGTTTTTTGTAAGTTTTAGCGTATTTCCTTATAATGTCCGTTGTTAGCGAGCTCATATTAATTTGTTTTCTTACGGTAGAATGCACAGAAAAGGGAAAAACAAGTGCACTTCCACTTTAAATGGCTTATTTTCTTTCATTATATTGACCATATTTGGTAATAAAAGTGCAAAAGGTGACGATAAAAGTGCTAGTTCATGCCGGTAGGGCTCTAATAAAGCGAGGCGTCATGCTAGTCCGCCGGATAAATACAGTTTTTTGTGTTAGCTGCTACAATAACAGCTACAATAGTCAATATTATTTTTGTACCACCAAGCAAAAACTTTTAATACACATTTCTCATCAATAAAAGCAAGTTTCCGACTATAATTTATTGAATTAATTTTCTTGTCCGCATCCTTTGGAGCTCAGAATGACTTCTGTGTTTCACTCTGGGTTTTTTGTTTTGACTGAATAGAGTCGCAAATTTGCTCAGCGATGAATTGGTTTGATCTTATTGTGCTGCTCCGCGCTGTAAAATGAGAGTGGTAGGAAGTAGCAATAAAACTCTGCAGCCTTGCTTTGCATAGCGAGGGTAGTTAATGGGCATCGCCAATTTCCTCCTTTTGGTCCTGTCCCCCCCCCCAAACCCCCCCAATTGATGTGCAATCCCGCTCTGCACATAGACGGTAGTCACACTCTGGTGCTTTCAAGCCAAGCTCGATTTTACTTGGAATTTAATTCACCTTTTTTTTTTTTTTTATGTCCTGCTCTTCTATTACCATAGTAGCCGTGGGATATGCTTCGCCATCACGGCTCACATCCACTTTATGTTTGAGTCTATCAAAAAGCCATGGCGATAGAAGGTGTTTTTTTGCGGGAAAATGAAAGCGACACGGCCTCATGTGTTAAATCATGTAGTGTCAATAGGGTGACGTCATTTTACGCAAGCGGCAAAATGGCTTTGCAGTTGCAGTTTGTAGGCACGTTTTTTTATTTTTTTATTTTTTATAAGGCTACCGTGGGAGAAACACACATGCCAATCATACTTGTCAAGATTCCAATTTTCTCCCCACATCTCCTCATGCAACTTATTGGCTGCGGGGGATGCTGTCTCATGACGCAAGCTGATGCATTTGTTCAGTCAAACAGCAGGAGGGAAAAAAAAAGTCATGGAGGAGCAAAAAAAAAAAAAAAAAAAGACAGGAATGACGGTGCCGGAGCCAAGATACAGCCACTGTTGGGAATACGCTTCCAAGGTCTGTCTGTGAGCTGATAGCTACTTGTGTAATAGGCCGGGGGACCGCCATGCCATTATGGTATGTCCCATTACATGTCCGTTTGGCTTTGTCCATCACGACAACAACAGAAGTCTATTTTTGCTACGAATTTGATGCTAACTCCAAACAAAAACATGGACACAAAATACTTTTTAAGCAATGTTAAACGAGTCTCAGAGTAGTGTGTCGTTCAAAATCAGACCCGGAAGCTGGAATTTTGATCGTTAGAAATGCACCACTGTGCGAGTCTGTAGCTTTAATGCTAATGAGCTTTATTTCCAAGAAGCAGTGTTGTGTACTTTATACACTTTTACATGTACAGTAATGATAAGTGAATTTCAGTAAGTAGGATACCTTATTTTTAAATGGAATATTTTCTAGGAAAAAAAAAGTTTTAACTTTATTAAAGCCTCGTAGACATGAACTAGCAGCCCTATAGTCAACTTTACACATGTATTGCTAAATATAGTAGCGCAAAAGTGATGATGTCAGGGGATGAGAGTTAATTTTCAGCTTGGTAGGTTACTACAGCAAAAGTAGCACGTGTTTTTATTCGTGGGATCGTGGTGTTTTGAAACAATTCAAATCTGCAATAAAAGCCTGTCATTTTGGTGCTCAAGTACATTTCACAGCGTCTTTGAATGCATCTTCTGTTTTTATTTTATTCGCTTCAAAAATATGTTAAGGGCGGCACGGCGGTCAAGTGGTTAGCGCGCAGACTTCACAGCTAGGAGACCAGGGTTCAATTCCACCCTCGGCCATCTCTGTGTGGAGTTTGCATGTTCTCCCCGTGCATGCGTGGGTTTTCTCCGGGTACTCCGGTTTCCTCCCACATTCCAAAAACATGCTAGGTTAATTAGCGGCTCCAAATTGTCCATAGGTATGAATGTGAGTGTGAATGGTTGTTTGTCTATATGTGCCCTGTGATTGGCTGGCCACCAGTCCAGGGTGTACCCCGCCTCTCGCCCTCAGTAGAAAATGAATGAATTAAAAATATGTTAAGATGTGCTTTAATATGCTGATTTTATGACTAATAATAAGGCGTATTCAACCGCAAACTAGCATGATTGATTACAGCAATATGTTTTGGGAAAAATCGTGATAGAACGACGCAGCGGCGAGGGAAGTCCGTACAGGTGGTCCTCGATTAACAACATCCTGTGGTTGTGAATGCGCTCATATAAAATAAATAAAAAGTTAATTTTGTTCCATAAAATTACCATTGACTGGAGAAGTAGCGGCGCACCACGGTGGATAGATACACCACATCCTGTGGGAGGGATGGAAGTATATAGTATAGTGTACTATATAGTATGTACCTGTGCAGCTGCATTAAGGATAATACTGCTTATTAGTTAAAAAATCAAGGGGTTTCATTCAGGTGGTATCACAAGCGTTTGAGTGGCTTTTCTCTGAAAAGTGGAACAAACTAGCGAGGTGCTCATAAACAGCCGCCAGGGACGCATATCACTGTTAGAACATCATTAAAAAAAAACGCATAATCAGGGACCTTTAAGTGGACCTCATGTACTTTGGGCTGCTTTTGTCGCCGAAAAAAAAGGACCGCCATTACCGTAAATGTGAAAATTCTCAGGGCGGGGACACATCAATCAAAAACCGTTAAGTGGACAACATGTATTTTGGTCTACTGTATTTTGTCTCCCAAGTGGTAGTGTGCCAAAGAAAAGGAAAGCTATTAGCATGGAAGCAGGAAGTGAGGAGAAACGCTAACCAATAATGGCCGCTTTTTGGGCTCAAACGTTTAACTGGCGTGATAGTGATTGTTACTTGAATGCAAACAAATGCTAAGGGGGGGTCATGGATTCTGTGCGCTGTTACTATAAGAGCCGTACTACCAGACTAGGTTGATACAATATTTAATTCTGGTATTGAATCTTTTTATGTTTTTTAAAATCTTTTTATGTTTTATGTTCTTCATGTCTTGTGTGAGTAAGTTCGGAGTACATTTCGGGGTAGGTTGTGACTTAAATTAAATTAGGGGTGGGCAAACTACGGTCCGGGGGCCACATGCGGCACACCAACCGTTTGAATCCGGCCCACCAGTTGCTTTTTAATTATTTCAACTAGTAACATCCAAACTGGCAACATAAACTTACAAGTCGAATGTCTTATTTAGTAAAAAAAAACAAAAAAACAAAACTTAAATTTAATTAAATTACATAGTTTGATGTGGTCTGATGTTTAAAGAGCTACTTAAAAAAGGGACATGAGTACATACAGCTGATAGTATAACACTTTTACAGATAAAATTAGACAAATAATTCAAGGAAAATTCAAGGAAAACAAAAAAAAAAGGAAAATAAATATGTTCTGGACCCCCGTAAAAAAATTTTTTTTAACTCAATGCGGCCCACGAGTCAAAATATTTGCCCACTCCTGCATTAAACGGTGTAGGAATGGACCTGGTTGGGAAAGTAACATCATTCCATGTTAGCATATTCATTCATTCATTTTCTACTGCTTATCCTCACAAGGGTCGCGGCGGGGTGCTGGAGCCTATCCCAGCTGTCTTTGTTCCCTGGACTGGACGCCAGCCAATCACAGGGCACATATAGACAAACAATCATTCACACTCACATTCATACCTATGGACAATTTGGAGTCGCTAATTAACCTAGCATGTTTTTTTTTTTTTTTTTGGAATGTGGGAGGAAACCGGAGTACCCGGAGAAAACGTAGCCACACAGAGATGGCCGAGGGTGGAATTGAACCCGGGTCTCCGAGCTGTGAGGTCTGCGCGCTAACCACTCGAAAAGCTGCGTAGCCATCAACAAACATAAATAATAAATAAAGTCACTAAATAAACAGTACTCAATTCCTACTGCCTGATTAAAAATGACAAATGACGTCAAAGCAGCATCGAAGGAAAGCTTGTTAAGTTTCACGACACTGGTATGTGACGTCGCTTGAAGTGTCTGTCATCACCATGGTTACTACCAAGCTAACTAGTTAGCCGCTAGGAGTCGCTAATTAACCTAGCATGTTTTTTTTTTTTGGAATGTGGGAGGAAACCGGAGTACCCGGAGAACAGAGATGGCCGAGGGTGGGATTGAACTCGGGTTTCCTAGCTGTGAGGTCTGCTTGCTAACCACTTGACCACCGTGCAGCCGTTGTTAGCATTATTCACTGAGGAAAAACTTAATGATGAAACTTAAGGACGACTGCAACTTTAAAAAACGAGCATTTGAGTGTCTCAACAAACAAATGAGGGACATCAGGGACACAAAACTATTAGAACATCATTAAAAAGTCCATAACGGGGGACAGAAGCATTGCGTCAGATATTCCCAATCAATCGGGTTCCTGCTTTGACAAAGACAAACAAGCCCTTGAAGATTGACCGTCCCTGGCAGCGGTGAAGCGGCGCCGAGGCAGCGGTCCGAGTACAATTCCTTTAATAGTTCAGGTGCTGTGAGACTATTTACTGGGATTGGCGCTGCAAAATTCATCTTCAGCTCTCTTCATTGCAGCGACGCCCGGATGGACTTAATTCAATTACGGCATCCTTGTGATGCGGGAGGACTCGGGAGGTGCGAGCTAATTCTTGTTGGCAAACAAAACAATGGGCTGCCAGTAGTGTCGTGTTTGTTGTCGCCTTTCAACTTTCCCGTGGCTTTATGTTGTTTACTTATTCATGCTCGCTCTCCCAAGATCACCACGGGGTGTTCCGTTCGACTCGTTTTAGCACAGCGTGAAGCGATGTATGACTTGCGTTTGGCGCCCTACATACAGTTAGACACGCTGCGACTGCTGGTGTGTGTGTGTGTGTGTGTGTGTGTGTGTGTGTGTGTGTAAGAGGACCTGTGAAAATGTGAACGTTCCCAATCCTTGTGATGGATGCTATCAGTCAGTGATACTTGGCAACAAAAGAGAATGCGTTCACACCAAAAATGATATACGGGAATTTAATGTGGTTTGCTTTAAGTTCAGGTTGCTGTCTTTACTCAATAAATAACACATGCATATATTAAGAACGTGTAGCTTTTAGTCAGCAACTTTTTACACTTTTCTGACTTATAAATGTTGTTAAAATATTGTATTCTTGTGTTAAACGATGCTAAAGTTTCAGATATTGAGGTTTCCGCATTTGGAAACGAGCTTGAAAAGAAATTCGGAATGGCTATGAATGCTCTGTTTCACTGTTTTTTTTTTCGACACCGGCTCCCTGTGACATCACAGTGATCTGGACTTCCATATATGGGCGTTCCTGAATGCAAAAATGTAGATGTGCCCTCCCCTGCTATGCCGCACTGTGAAGATTTTACCGTGTTAGTATTAGTGGTGGGCAAGTGAACTGGATCATTCCGGTTCATTCAGTAAAAAGATCAGTTCGTTTCGGTCAATTGGTTGTTAGCATGTGATCTCCTCCCTGTGCATAGACTCGGTCACTTGTGTCGAGTCAGTCCGTTCACTCATGTTCACGTTCGTTCCGACTCAACAGCGCAACAACACGTGATGACTAGTGGTGTGTCGGTCATGAACGAACGGGTTAAAAGAACTCGTTCTTTTGTTAACGGAATCAGCTAACCTCACCCACCCACAGAGCGGGGCGCGATGATAGGATAAGACAGGCAAGCACGCCCTGCAAAAGGAATGGTGAACTGACTTGCCAGCCAATCAAAAAAAAGCATCTGCAACTGAACGGACTGAACGGGTATTTTCAGGGCGATTGCCTCGTTCATTCCGTTCACAAAAAAGAACTAGTTCTTTTGACCTGCTTGTTCATGACCGACACACCACTAGTGACCAATCACGTCGGAGTGGGCGTGCCCGGAGGCAGGCCGTGGCTGGATTAAATTAAAACATACATTTTGGAAAGCAAAGCAAATACAACTGGGGAATAAGTGCAGACTCTGGAAGATCTAGAAAGCTTTCTGTGCAGGTTATGTGCAGCTGCTCTATACTTTTTTAATTAATAAAGCTTTTCCACTTTTGACATGACATTTTTGACAGTTTTTTCTTTTTCGGGTTTCAATCTTTTCTTGCAGATTTTTTCCCTGGATTTTCTTGGAATGGGTGTCACCCACTGACGGGTGTGGAGTCATGACACACAGCTTAACAAAAAGGCTGTGGACTTTCCCCCATTGCGTTGCCTTCAGGGAACGTAGGAACTAAAACTATTCATTATCAACACTTTATGTAGGCTGAATGTTGGTCCTAATCCTAAAGTGAGTGTGCATGGTGTGTTGAATATAGACTGGAAATAGTTGAAAATAAGGCAAACGCTAACAAAGAGCAGTGGATGAGAAATCTGGACTAAAAGTCTGCAAGAGAATAGAAAAGATTAAAACCAAAAAATATGAAAGTGGAAAAAAATTATCAAAATATATAAAAAATATATATAAAATATAAATATTTTTTTATAAATATATAAAAAATGAAAATCAATATTTAAGCTGAAAACCTTATTTTTGTAATAAACCCTAATAATCCGTAGCTCTACATACCCCAACATAGCTCCATACACCAGAGTTCATTTTAACCTACAAACACGAACACACCAAAAGACAATGAAGATGCTTTTTTGGGGGGATTTAGCTAATTGTTGTTTAGGGAATAATGGGAATTCACAGGAACTTTGCCTTTTGTGCACCTTCAGACAACTCATTCCTCGTGGGCATTTTCATACAGGCTTGTATCAATAATTCACTACACGCCCACGTACAATTGAATCAATATAGAATTGTGCTTCTGAGGAAGAGAAACTGCGAGCACTTTTAGTACAAATAGCGCTGGAGGGCAGATCTTTCTCAGATGGAGGCGCCCCTCCCCTTACCCCCCCCATTCCCCCCCAATGTTGTCTCGCTCCCACTTTAGCATGACATCACTGCAATTTGGCACCATTTCATTGTGTTTGTCCACATTTGCTCAAGCCGCAAACGATCTTTGCTAAGTGGCAACAAATTAGCCGCGTTAAAAAAAAAAAAATCAATCTCTCCAATGCAAGGGCGTAACTTTGGGTCTACAATTGGGGGGGTAAAATTCTGCCTGTTTATATGCCTGTGATACTTTTACTGTGATTTACTTGGCATAATTATTCATTCATTTTCTACCGCTTTTTCTCACAAGGGTCCTAGCAGGGGGTGCTGGAGCCTATCCCAGCTGTCTTCAAGCGAGAGGCGGGGTACACCCTGGACTGGTGGCCAGCCAATCATAGGGCACATATAGACAAACAACCATTCACACTCACATTCATACTTATGGACAATTTGGAGTCACTAATTAGTCTAGCCGGAGAAAACCCATGCATGCACGGACATTGAACTCGTGTCTCCGAGCTGTGAGGCCTGCGCGCTAACCATTCATACACCATGCAGTGCAATGTAGGATTCCTTTATTTAGAAATTGAATATTTTACTAGTTAGAGCATCAAAAAAACAACCTAAATATGGGTTTTAACACTATTAGAGCCCTCTAGACATGAAATAACACCCCTATAGTCACGTTTAGACTTTCATTCATTCGTTTTCGACTGCTTACACCCTGGACTGGTGGCCAGCCAGCCAATCACAGGGCACATATAGACAAACAACCATTCACACTCACATTCATACCTATGGACAATTTGGAGTTGCTAATTAACCTAGCATGTTTTTGGAATGTGGGAGGAAACCGGAGTACCCGGAGAAAATGTAGCCACACAGAGATGGCCGAGGGTGGAATTGAACTCGGGTCTCCGAGCTGTGTGGTCCGCTCGCTAACCACTCGAACGCCGTGTCGCCATCAACAAACATAAATAATAAATACAGTAAATAAGCAATTCCTACTGCCTGATTAAAAATGACAAATGACGTCAAAGCAGCATCGAAGGAAAGCTTGTCAAGTTTCACGACACTGGTATGTGATGTCGCTTGAAGTGTTTGTCATCACCATGGTTACCAGCAATGGTTAGCAGCTAACTAGTTAGCGTCTGATTTATAATTAAGTTAATTCAAGAAAGGGTTGCAAACGGAGTGGGTAAGAAGGACAAAATAAAAAGCCAAAAAATACCACTTCCACACAGATTGGGAGGAATTTTTTAAATAAAAAAAAAAAAAAAATTAATTAATAATTATTAATTAAATTAATTATTTTTAGAATCACTGAGTCCATGCAGTGTTAAGCTAATGTAATGTCTCATAAATGTAACAGTACTGATGCCTCCATATGACTTTAGCTATATTTTTAATATTTAATATTATATTTTTAATGGACTATATATTGAGTTCCAACTCAGTGGATTTCTGCTATATTTAAAACAACTGTTGAGGATATAAATTGTTCGTTTATGTGTGCATTTTAAGCACGCCCGAGGTCAAAGGTCCCCGCGGTTTCTTTCTTATCGACTTATGGTTTGTTTCGTGTCTAACAACACCCATCCTAAGTATGAATTGATTTTCCGGCGAGCATACGCTTACCTTTAAAAACAGCCGTGCAGCCGCCCTAATTGATTCGAGTAATGAGCGAGAACAAGCTTTCTTTGCGCTCAAGGTCACTTTGGCGGGGCGGTGCTAAAGCCGCGCGCCCATAAAAGGACCTACTTAGCATGAAAGTGTAGCATGGCTGAGGTGAGAAGGTGGATGCTGTGACTAATGGGTTTATTTAATTCAATTTATTGCCTGAGCCGCCACCATACGAGACATGCCGGCCACTGGAAGATTGAGCTTTCTTGTTGAAGAGAGAAAGAAAGATTAACCCCCTCCCATCCTACTCCAAAGCGGGACACACTACTCCCTCATGTCATGCCGGATTTTCCTGGCCAGATAGCAGGCGTGTATAAATCCGCAGAACTAAATGAATATAGGTTTGCGATGAAATGGGACCGGGAAGCCTATTTGCTACAAGCCGTCTAAATCACACGGGAGGGGGGGCTCGGATCGCCCAGACTGGGAATTCATAATAAATGAAGGCTTTGTCAACACGTCGCCAAAGACGAGCCTTTGGTCTTCGGGAAGACTGGCGCGTTCATCCCGACATGTTTATAGCATGCCGTTTCATCCTGTAATTCATCAGCGTGACTTTTGAAGGATTCAGTGCTAAATTAGTAGAGCACGGACTATTATTTGGATGCTTTCAAGCTAAGGCAATGAGTCCATTAGCTCTAATTTTGGATGATATTTGGGGCTTTTTTTTTTTTTTTTTACATGAAGTTGTATGACATGAGTCCAGTTCTGGTCAGATTCCGGTGACGAGACGTAATATTAATAATATTATTTTTGGATGCAAGAAAGTATTGTGACAATACATTAATATGTATTTTTTTAGTCAGTGTATTGCTGGCGGGCGGCACGGCGGACAAGTGGTTAGCGCGCAGATCTCACAGCGAGGAGACCAGGGTTCAATCCCACCCTCGGCCATTTCTGTGTGGAGTTTGAATGTTCTCCCCGTGGGTTTTCTCCGGGTATTCCGGTTTCCTCCCACATTCCAAAAACATGCTAGGTTAATTAGCGACTCCAAATTGTCCATAGGTATGAATGTGAGTGTGAATGGTTGTTTGTCTATATGTGCCCTGTGATTGGCTGGCTGGCTACCAGTCCAGGGTGTACCGCACCTCTCACCCAAACACAGCTGGGATAGGCTCCAGCGCCCCCCATGACCCTTGTGAGGATAAGCGGTACAAAACGAATGAATATTTAATCATTATTAGAGCCCTCTAGACATGAAATAACACCCCTATATTGACTTTTAAACTCTTATTACCCAAATTTGTAAATAAAAGGAAATAAAACCTTTTTAGGGGCTGCACTGTGTGTGAGTTGTTAGCACACAGGCTTCACAGCGAGGAGACCCATGTTCAATTCCACCCTCGGCCATCTCTGTGTGGAGTTTGCATGTTCTCCCCGTGCATGCGTGGGTTTTCCCCGGGTATTCCGGTTTCCTCCCACATTCCAAAAACATGCTAGGTTAATTAGCGACTCCAAATTGTCCATAGGTATGAATGTGAGTGTGAATGGTTGTTTGTCTATATGTGCCCTGTGATTGGCTGGCCACCAGTCCAGGGTGTACACCGCCTCTCGCCCGAAGACAGCTGGGATAGGCTCCAGCACCCCCCGCAACCCTCGTGAGGAAAAAGCGGTAGAAAATAAGGTTCCGTGGCCTGATGCTTGCTCCACGTCAGACCAATTAACATTTTCCACATTTATTTTCCGCACAATTACTGGGGTTTTTCCCAATTGCCATGTTGCCACGCTTCCTTTACAAGGAACTGCCATCCTCTCACTTTTTTTTTGTACAGGGAAAAAAAAAAAACACGTGGGATGTTGCGTACATTGACTAACACACGGCAAAAGCTTGGGGCTTTTGGAAATTAATGTGCCATGATAATTAGTTCGGCGACAGCGGAACACCAATGGTGATGGGTTGGGGGTGGGGATTTCGAACCTTGATCATTTGCTCTGGCCTAATGTGCATGTGTTTCTCCATGTTCACGTCCTCGTACTGTCACACCTGACCAGATGGGCTTGCGTGTCTACACACACACACACACACACACAAGTAGCTGTTGTCTATTTTAAGATGCATGTGATTATATTCTCCCTGCTAATTTTGATACATCACTTGGGTATGGTAATGCTAACATCTAAAGTTAGTTGGAAAGTAATAAAGAACAACTCACGAAACACTGCACTGTATACACCTATATTTACCTGCCGCAAGGTATGTTGGGTAACCTGCAGCACTTTTGCAACATACCTTGTAAACGCCATATCCTAAAAACGTGAGTCCCTTACTCCATATTTAGTGTTTATATGTTTACATTTAGGCTGCACGGCGGGCGAGTGGTTAGCGAGCAAACCTCACAGCTAGAAGACCCGAGTTCAATCTCTGTGTGGAGTTTGCATGTTCTTTATCCGGGTACTCCGGTTTCCTCCCACATTCCAAAAACATGCTAGGTTAATTAGCGACTCCAAATTGTCCGTAGGTATGAATGTGAGTGTGAATGGTTGTTTGTCTATATGTGCCCTGTGATTGGCTGCCTGGCCACCAGTCCAGTGTGTACCCCGCCTCCGGAAGACAGCTGGGATAGGCTCCAGCACCTCCATGACCCTTGTGAGGATAAGCGGTAGAAAATGAATGAATGTTTACATTTAAAATGGTAAACTTTCTGGCCCAAAATAATAAAAATCAATAAAAAAATAATGGATTAGATTTTATATAGTGGTTTCTATAGTGCTTTTCAATTATTTCACTCCTCAGTCACACACTAGTAGTAGTAAACTACGTCTGTAGTCACAGCTGCCCTAGGGTAGTCAGACGGAAACATGGCTGCCGACGGATTCTCCATCCACCAAACATTCATACGCCAGTGTGGGCAGCACTGGAGGTAAGGTGGGTGGAGGGATGAGGATCAAAACCACAGACTTTCCGGTTTCCGAACCACCGAGCGACATCCACCCAAAAACCGAATCCCCTAAGGAAGCATCATAAAATGAAATAAAACACACTAAGACACCGCATGGGGTGCAACAATTGCAGTTCCAAATGCAAAATGACCCCAATTTATGGGGTCAAGGTACATGTTTTACTGCAGCATATTTAAAAAAAATACCATAGACCCCCCCCCCATATTTTCACAAAACATGACTAGGTGATACTGAAATGGTCACCGTGAAATGTCGTGGGGGCTGTGACGACCGTTTAAACTACCTCCCATCAAGACGACAAACACCCGGCAATAGGATGTTCAAGACGCCGCTCTCATCACTTAAAAATCCATTTGTTTGCCTTGAACAACGCTCGATGTGACTGCGGACCGGGGGGGTCCCGGTTCGGCGTCGGCACTGTGAGCGAGCTGATTGCAGGTAATTGCCTTTAGCGGGCCCTCCCAGGTATAAAGCACTTCCTGGTGACATGTTCAGAGTTCCAAAAACCAGATGGATCTCCAGTTCAGAAAGCTGCATGTCTACAGGTTCCATATCCGACTTTGCTAATTACTTTCTAATTATTAAGCAGTTTTCTTCAAAAGATTGCTACATTATACATCAACTGAATGTCAAATGGCAGAAAAATAATACTGGCATGTTTTTTTTATTTTTTATTTTAATAATTCTTCAAGAATTACCATTCTCTCGGAGGACGACTGCGGAGGTGTGATGGCAAATTATTCCGACTTCTAATGAGGCGGTGGGTTGCAACGACACTTTGACACCACGCAGGCCCTGAGTGAGCTTGAACCCGCTGACTTGCGACATGACTTCCTTGCTTTTTTGTTCAGTGAAAAGAACAAAAAAAAAAAAAAACGTGTCCTTAGCGTTTTATGAATATTTTTCCGGATATCTCGTGGAGAAAATGAGCATAATCATGAAATCTCCTGTTGTTTCCCGGCAATTAGCAAAGAGGTACCGAACCGCATTCACACAATGAGCATGTCAAAATGTCTGACATTTTTTTTTTTACATTACAGGTGGTCCTCAGTTTACAACCTTGCTCTCATAAATTAATAAAAAATGTCAACTTTTTGTTCCGGCGGAAGTATATAACATTCAGCTCACGTGCAAATACTCCCAACATTCAGGACCGTCAATACTTTCTCACCTCAGCAACCCAAAATGGCGCCACTGGAGGTTTCAAGGTGAAAAACACTATCGAACGCAATTGAAGTCAAAAAACTCATGGCAAAACAAGAAGGTGGTGGTGCTGCTACATTGCGTCTTTGGGAACACTCACATCGAGAATTATATATTCAGTGGAGGTAAAAGTAACATTAAATAAAAGAAATTAATTTTTAATGCATTTAGAATTTGGCCTTCATGGCTGACTTCTGGTGCAGGTCGCCATTTTTTTTTTTTTTAGAAGCTAAGGACGATTAGTGAGTCAGAACACAGTTGCACTCATGCAGTGTATTAATTAATATGCGCCGTTAACCAGGAAATATATTGGTGTCAATTTTCATTGTTAATTGAAAAACATGCTAGCCACTGTAGTGTTTTTTTCATCCATGTAAATATTTTTTCACATTAAAAAAATGTCAAAAAAAATTAAATAATTTTTTATTTTATATTTTCATTTTATTTTTTTTATTTATATAACATAATAATATATATATTTTTTTATTATTCTCGAGAGTACCCACAAGTTATAAAAGTTGTTTTTCCTCACTCAGCAAATGTCAAGAAATGGCAAAAAAAAAAAAAAACAAGTGCAATAGTCTTCCCCCCATATTGTGATTCATATCATAAATATTTCTAAATATTCCCTTAAATATTCGAACAAGCATCACCAGTAAAGAGAAGAGAAGGAATAGCCATGCTAAGACAGAAGTGTTATGTGGCAGTATCACAAGCTACCCAGCATGCCTTGCGACACAACAATATGGATGCAATAGGAACATATTCCTTGGCCATGAACACTGATAATTACCAACTGGATTCATAATGATAGCAATATTTGTTCAGTAGTTTTGCAGAACTTGTTGCAAAATTGCCCGGTAATTTTTTTCCCAAGTGCTCAAACCATTTATTGCGGAGTTATACGCATAAATGCCGAAAACAGTCCTATCTGGTAATGTAAATCCATGTATCATTTCTTCCATATTCAACAATTCCTGAAAATATCCAAATCCATTCAGAACTATTCAATAATGTATTGCCTAGAAATACAACAGTGATGCGTTTCACCTGGGATCGTACCATTATGAAATTTGAGGTGTTGCCATATACTACGACATTAAACATTTCTATGAAAATCAACATTTCAGTACGTATCACATCAAGTTTACTCGAGTAATTATAGTTTACTCACCCGAATTGGAAGTGGCGGAAGAACAGTGGAGTTGTTCTCCATCTGAAAGACATAAAAAAAAAAGAATATGGCATCAATGAAATGTAAAGTCTTGGGAAAATATGAATGGCAATGAACTGTGATAAATAATCTTTGGGGTTAACAGGCTCTCGGTTGTGTGAATTCAGCAGTATATTACTGTACATTATGATAAATTATTCTGTAAATATGGGCCACCTGCCTAGAAATAGTAAATATAGGTTAGGTTAAATATAGGTTACATTGTATAATAGGTTACATATATAATTCATTTGATGTTACTAAATTATTGGATGCTCTACTGAAGAACCAAGGGCAAATACACCACTTTCATGACACAGTTTAATGCTTATTACACAAGTATGTTTAATCACGAAATTTGGTACACATCATTAAGGGACTGACAAGCACATGGGTGTCAATTTTAAGCAAGTTTGGTTGAAAAACACAACTGACATCAAGCCAAACCTAACTGTCCATAAGTCAGACCATTTGTCTCCATTCATTCATTTTATCCTCACGAGGGTCACATGGGGTGCTGGAGCCTATCCCAGCTGTCTTCAAGTGAGAGGCAGGGTACACCCTGGACTGGTGGCCAGCCAATCACAGGGCACATATACGTAGACAAACAACCATCACACTCACATTCATACCTACGGACAATTTGGAGTCGCTAATTAACCTAGCATATTTTTGGAATGTGGGAGGAAACCGGAGTACCCGGAAAAAAACCCACGCATGCACGGGGAGAACATGCAAACTCCATACAGAGATGGCAGAGGGTGGAATCGAACTCGGGTCTCCTAGCTGTGAGGCCTTTGCACCAACCACTCGGCACCATGCAGCCCCTTTTATTTCCTTTTATTTACAAATTTGGGTAATACGAGTTTAAAAGTCAATATAGGGGTGTTATTTCATGTCTAGAGGGCTCTAATAATGTTTATATATTAATTCATTTTTTACCGCTTATCCTCACGAGGGTGGCGAGCGGGTGCTGGAGCCTATCCCAGCTGTCTTGGGGGCGAGAGAGGCGGGGTACACCCTGGACTGGTGGCCAGCCAATCACAGGGCACATATAGACAAACAACCATTCACACTCACATTCATACCTATGGACAATTTGGAGTCGCTAATTAACCTAGCATATTTTTGGAATGTGGGAGGAAACCGGAGTACCCGGAAAAAAACCCACGCATGCACGGGGAGAACATGCAAACTCCATACAGAGATGGCAGAGGGTGGAATCAAACTCGGGTCTCCTAGCTGTGAGGCCTTTGCACCAACCACTTGTCACCATGCAGCCCGTTTTATTTCCTTTTATTTACAAATTTGGGGAATAAGAGTTTAAAAGTCAATATAGGGGTGTTATATAATGTCTAGAGGGCTCTAATAATGCTTAAATATTCATTCATTTTTTTACCGCTTATCCACACGAGGGTGGCGAGCGGGTGCTGGAGCCTATCCCAGCTGTCTTGGGGGCGAGAGAGACGGGGTACACCCTGGACTGGTGGCCAGCCAATCACAGGGCACATATAGACAAACAACCATTCACACTCACATTCATACCTATGGACAATTTGGAGTCGCTAATTAACCTAGCACGTTTTTGGAATGTGGGAGGAAACCGGAGTACACGGAGAAAACCCACGCATGCACGGGGAGAACATGCAAACTCCACACAGAGATGGCAGAGGGTGGAATCGAACTCGGGTCTCCTAGCTGTGAGGCCTTTGCGCTAACCACTTGTCACCATGCAGCCCGTTTTATTTCCTTTTATTTACAAATTTGGGTAATAAGAGTTTAAAAGTCAATATAGGGGTGTTATTTCATGTCTAGAGGGCTCTAATAATGTTTAAATATTCATTCATTTTTTTACCGCTTATCCACACGAGGGTGGCGAGCGGGTGCTGGAGCCTATCCCAGGTGTCTTGGGGGCGAGAGAGGCGGGGTACACCCGGGACTGGTGGCCAGCCAATCACAGGGCAAACAACCATTCACACTCACATTCATACCTATGGACAATTTGGAGTCGCTAATTAACCTAGCATGTTTTTGGAATGTGGGAGGAAACCGGAGTACACGGAGAAAACACACGCATGCACGGGGAGAACATGCAAACTCCAAGGATGGAATTGAACTTGGGGCTTGTAGCTGTGAGGCCTACACGCTAACCACTCAACCACTGTGCAGTCACAATTTGTCTTATGGTTATAAAATGTTGAGAATGTCCATATTATATCCAATGCATTTTGAAAACAGCCAATAGGGGGCGCCACACATGTACTTCCACTAAGTTAAAATGCATTGCCTGAGTTGCTTTTATTGTCTTTCATCCATGCTAAATGGGATCATCCCCACAAAATTCAATCATATTTTCTCCAACGTTTCAGTGTTTCAGGAGTGCTAAGGATAATTTATCTGCAGTTAAAAGCCACCAAAGCAGAAGAGGCAAGGTTGATGATGTGTAGCCGAGGATGGAGTGTCAACATGTGGTGCTGATGTCGGCTGCGCGCGCCCGACACATGCCTCCGGGTGTCATATTGTGCTGCTTCTGTTGTTTGCTTTGGAGCAGGTTCACTGCTTTTGCTGGCCTCTTTATTACGCCATCCCCTAATGCCTTCATTTAATGCACTCTCCCAGGTCACATATTGCGCTGGCCACCCCCCCCACCCCACCCTCCTCCTCCACACACACACACTGCTTCCCTTCCTTGCCCGCCCCATCAATGCCAGCCAATGAATTAGGGCTGTGCTGTGAGCTTCCACGCCAGCATATTGGACCTATTTGGGTCTGTTGATGGCAAGCGCTCATCTGTTAAAAGCTCCCATCCAAGACGTGTGGTCCAAATTAATTAAAGGGTTCGACTCCCAGTGCGAGCCCACATTTGCAATTCATTAACATTCCTCCAGGGGAGGGGTTCACATTGATTAGTAGAATTGTGTTATGTTCAGTCAAATACCTCAATAAAACGTCATTAAATGTATTTTATTGTGTATATTGTTAAAGAATAGCAGGACCCAATCGAGTGTGGTGGATGTTTAATAATACATGCGCTCACAGGCAGCAGCGTGTGTGTGTTTTTATATATATATATATATATATACACACACTGCATTTGAAATTCAGCAAAAAGGATAAAAATGAATAATTCTCAGCTCGTTGTGCGCTGTCAGAGATTAGCCGTTTTGCGGCGGCCTGCTTTCCCGCAGATAAACATCAGATTTCATCCGATTTGATTGTCCTCATCCGCTGATATGGATGCAAACAGACACCGGAATCATTTTTGTTGTCAGTTTCTGTTTTGCTCAATTTGGGGCCGTGTCAACTTTGCCTGGCCAGCACCTTTCATTCAATGCAAGCGTAAACACGGCAGTTTGTGTGTTTGTTTTTTTTATGCTTTTTGCTGTTAAACTGGCCTGGAAAGTGAGTCTGTTTCTGCTTTACTTTGAATTATGATGACCAGATGTATTTTCAATATTTCTTAAAAGGCTGAGAATAAAATAAACGCACCACAGACAACTAAAAGATGAGAAAATGCTACCCAAATTTAAATCATAGCGACTTGTATTTGACAAGTTATAATTCAGCTACAAGCACGGTTTCTTCTAGGGCCATATGCCTTACACAAATTGCTCGAGACCACATCAAATATATAAATTTATGCGGAAAACGATACAAAAAAAAAATGCTTTAAAGCTTGCACCGTCATCTATAATGTTCATGTACCATTCATCTCTCACAACATGACTTTTTCCGCATGAAAGCATGCACATGGCTCTGGGCTATGCGCCACACTAGCGCTACTCACAGAAAAATAAATGCAACACCAAGATGAAAAGCAGTGAAAAACATACATAGCATCATGGGGGGGGGGGGGTATTCGATACCCCCCCGCCACCTCATATAGGCAATTGTATGTCACTGCTGGCGGCGATTTTGAATTCGGGGCAAATGGGGCAGTGCCCCACCTCATTCAGCTGATTGTGCTGTAGTAAAAAAAAATGCTGGTTTCTTTTACACATGCCTGTATTAAATATGTCTTGCTGTTTAAGTAATTACTTTTGAGTAATTATTATTATTATTATTATGTGTAATGATGGATTTATTTTGAAATAAAAACAATTATTACATAGGCTACACCCGTTTATTAGTATATTTAGTATTTGCTAGTGTGTGTAAAATGGCTAGTTAAACGCTAACCTACTAGAAAAGTCTATTCATAACAAAAACAAAGACATTCGTGGGCTGAGCAGCAGCTGCGTCCACCCCCCCAAGCAGTCAGAATGGTACAGTCTTGACCACATTAAATTTTTTATACGATTTGATTGATACCCGAATCTGACCAGTCGACACGTCCAAGACACCCTGAACAAGCATCACCAGTAAAGAGAAGAGGAGGAATAGCCATGCTAAGACCGAAGCTACCCAGCATGCCTTGCGGCAGAACAATATGGATGTAATTTTGTGTATTTGTAACATCAAATAGAGATGATACCTCAAAGTTTTAATCATCATGAGACAAAACGCAATGATTTATGAAAATTAGCCGCTAACTTCCGCCTATGTTTTGCTTGATGGCGGCCATGTTTTGCTCAACTTGACCGAAATTAGCCGCTAACTTCCGCCAATGTTTTGCTTGATGGCGGCCATGTTTTGCTCAACTTGACCGAAATTAGCCGCTAACTTCCGCCAATGTTTTGCTTGATGGCGGCCATGTTTTCCTGAACTTGACCGAAATTAGCCGCTAACTTCCGGCTATGTTTTGCTTGATGGCGGCCATGTTTTGCCCAACTTGACCGAAATTAGCCGCTAACTTCCGCCTATGTTTTGCTTGATGACGGCCATGTTTTGCTCAACTTGCTCGAAATTAGCCGCTAACTTCCGCCTATGTTTTGCTTGATGGCGGCCATGTTTTGCTCAAATTGCTCGAAATTAGCCGCTAACTTCCGCCTATGTTTTGCTTGATGGCGGCCATGTTTTGCTCAACTTGCTCGAAATTAGCCGCTAACTTCCGGCTATGTTTTGCTTGATGGCGGGCATGTTTTGCTCAACTTGCTCGAAATTAGCCGCTAACTTCCGCCTATGTTTTGCTTGATGGCGGGCATGTTTTGCTCAACTTGCTCGAAATTAGACGCTAACTTCCGCCTATGTTTTGCTTGATGGCGGCCATGTTTTGCTCAACTTGACCGAAATTAGCCGCGAACTTCCGCCTATGTTTTGCTTGATGGCGGCCATGTTTTGCTCAACTTGCTCGAAATTAGCCGCTAACTTCCGCCTGTGTTTTAGTTGATGGCGGCCATGTTTTGCTCAACTTGCTCGAAATTAGCCGCTAACTTCCGCCTATGTTTTGCTTGATGGCGGCCATGTTTTGCTCAACTTGCTCGGAATTAGCCGCTAACTTCCGCCTATGTTTTGCTTGATGGCGGCCATGTTTTGCTCAACTTGACCGAAATTAGCCGCGAACTTCCGCCTATGTTTTGCTTGATGGCGGCCATGTTTTGCTCAACTTGCTCGAAATTAGCCGCTAACTTCCGCCTGTGTTTTAGTTGATGGCGGCCATGTTTTGCTCAACTTGCTCGAAATTAGCCGCTAACTTCCGCCTATGTTTTGCTTGATGGCGGCCATGTTTTGCTCAACTTGCTCGAAATTAGCCGCTAACTTCCGCCTGTGTTTTAGTTGATGGCGGCCATGTTTTGCTCAACTTGACCGAAATTAGCCGCTAACTTCCGCCTATGTTTTGCTTGATGGCGGCCATGTTTTGCTCAACTTGACCGAAATTAGCCGCTAACTTCCGCCAATGTTTTGCTTGATGGCGGCCATGTTTTGCTCAACTTGACCGAAATTAGCCGCTAACTTCCGGCTATGTTTTGCTTGATGGCGGCCATGTTTTGCTCAACTTGCTCGAAATTAGCCGCTAACTTCCGCCTATGTTTTGCTTGATGGCGGCCATGTTTTGCTCAACTTGACCAAAATTAGCCGCTAACTTCCGCCTATGTTTTGCTTGATGGCGGCCATGTTTTGCTCAACTTGACCGAAATTAGCCGCTAACTTCCGCCTGTGTTTTAGTTGATGGCGGCCATGTTTTGCTCAACTTGCTCAAAAGTCTCTGAAAGATGTGTACCCAATCAAGTAGTGACTTGCCGAGAAGTCAATTTCACCTATGGGGCTCCACAACAGCGCCACCATGTAGTGTCGTCGTCATGACAACGTCAACACAGCCGAGGCGCGTGTTTCGACAAATGTTCATGTAGAGGAAAAGAAGCGTTAGCTTAGACAAGTACATACAGTACGATCACGACTGCACTAGTTTCCATGTGCCAAGTGAAGACACACTGCTCTAAAATAAATATTCCGTTTTTTTCCCCCCCCCTACACTCTCTCCTCGTGCTATTAAAAATGAATAGCGTGCGAACACAGCGGCACAACCTTGCGGCGGGGGCCTCCATCCGCCAGGCAGCCAATGAACTTTGGAAGCGTGGTGGGCATACTCGCAGATGTTAAGATGCATGAATTATGCAGGAGGCGGCTATTCCAATATTCATCACAATGTGTGATAATCTCCATTGCATGGGAGGTGCAGGTGCCACACTACATGTCGCATACACTTTACGCCATTTTTTTTTTTTTTTATTGAAACAAAACAAAAACTGTGCCCAATTATGCGCTTTTCACTTCACTCATTGTAATCTCATTTGAACTCAGATTAAACGGATGTAAGGAATACTAGCGGGACCGTGCCAGGGAATGGATCACTAGCAGGCTGGACTATATTATGCAGCGGAGTATTGTTTATCCGTCAAAACAGGCTGTGCTCCATCACAGCAATCCTGAATTAATTGGCCGCACCAAAGTGGAGCCACAGCAAACACTGCCCCCCCCCCCCCCCCATGGCTGTCTTTCATGTCTCAAGCAAGTTTGGTTGAAAAACATGAGGTACACAAGGCGCCAGCCAATCACAGGGCACATATAGACAAACAACCATTCACACTCACATTCATACCTATGGACAATTTGGAGTCGCTAATTAACCTAGCATGTTTTTGGAATGTGGGAGGAAACCGGAGTACCCGGAGAAAACCCACGCATGCACAAGGAGAACATGCAAACGCCACACAGAGATTGAACTCGGGTCTCCTAGCTGTGAGGTCTGCGCGCGAACCACTCGTCCGCCGTGCAGCCTAAATGTAAACGTATAAACACTAAATATGAAGGGACTCACGTTTTTAGCATATGGCGTTTACAAGGTATATTCCAAGAGTGCTGCAGGTTACCCAGCATACCTTGCGGCAGGTAGATATAGGTGTATACAGTGTAGTGTTTTGTGAGTTGATCTTTATTACTTTCCAACTAACTTTAGATGTTAGCATAACCGAGATACAGATAACCGAGGGTGGAATTGAACTTGGGTCTCCCATTTGTGAAGCCTGTGTGCTAACCACTAGTACACCGTGCAGCCCCTAAAAGGTTTTATTTCATTTTAATACCAATTTGGGTAATAAGGGTTTAAAAGTCAATATAGGGGTGTTATTTCATGTCTAGAGGGCTCTAATAATGCTTAAATAATCATTCATTTTCTACCGCTTATCCACACGAGGGTCACCAGGGTGCTGGAGCCTATCCCAGCTGTCTTCATGCGAGAAGCGGGGAACACCCTGGACTGGTGGCCAGCCAATCACAGGGCACATATAGACAAACAACCATTCACACTCACATTCATACCTATGGACAATTTGGAGTCGCTAATTAACCTAGCATGTTTTTGGAATGTGGGAAGAAAACGTAGCCACACAGAGATGGCCGAGGGTGGAATTGAACTCGGGTCTGCGAGCTGTGAGGTCTGCGCGCTAACCACTCGAACGCCGTGCAGCCATCAACAAACATCCCGCTTGTCTTCACGCGCCCAAACTTGCCGCTGAGTGCAACGTTTAACCTCTCCGCCTTCTGCTTCTCGGAATCCCGGGCGGGAATATCCTGACTCAAATTTAACGTGAGGTTGTAATTGAAAGATGAGTTTGAGTGACGCTAGGATAATTGGTGTCCGCCGCAAGTTCTCCGTCTCTCGGATCTCTGGAAGGAAGGGGGGGGGTACGCGGATACGTTCCCTGTTTTGCAAGTTCCCCGTGGACAATGATCAGCGGTCCTCCGGTTGGAGTGCCTCAGGCCTGAAGGAGATGGAGGCGATACAGCGGATGTGGGGGTGGGGGGTGGGGTACGGGAGCCATGTTTACCCATGAGCCAGCGCTCGAACAACACACAAACACGGCACCTCTCGGCTCGGCCTAATAAATCATTGAGGGGTCTGATGTGTGTAGATGGCAATGCAGTGTCACTTAGATGCTTGATTAGCATGTCTGTCACTTCGCCTTACGTTTAACACAACTCCAGTCGATTCGCGCGGCCCACGGGCACCGTGCCGACGAGCTATCCCTCAAACTGACAGCCTGCCACCACGCGTCAACAAATGTGCAATCTCACCGCTTATTTTATTTATTTATATCTTTTTTTTATATACATATAATTTGTTGCAACATGCATTTGGAAGACATCTTTGCATATGACATAGCTCAATAGAAAGGGCACTCTTAGCATCCGCACAGCTCGGGGTCGAACATTGCGTTGTTAATAAACATTTCCGTAAATAAGCCAGAATTAGCTAAAAGGCGATATTTCATCTGTAGTCCCTTGTTTTAATCCCATTTAGTAATGTAATAATTCAAACGCCATTGCCCTTTTTGAAGTGAAACTACCATCTTTGTTTACACATTTTGTGGGGCTCCACCGTCTCTCTGGTAGCAACTATGTCAACATCAACGACATTGCTTTTTTTTTTTTTTACATGTGAAATATCACTATGGTTAGAAAAAAAAAAAACAAGATGGAGTCTGTGGACCAGTGAGCTATACTATAGCTATATAGAATTACTGTTGCAACAACACATCATCAGTAGGGTAAAACTAACCTGTCTCACAATGGTCTAATCCCAGCACACGTTCTCTGAACAATCCAACGTTTGGTGAATTCTGCTTCACAATGATAGGAAGAGCCGACGTCGAAGAATCAAACTAGTTATAACTAGTTATAGCTAAACAAGTTGGAGTCCGTGGACCAGAGACTATTACTAGCTAGCTATAGCTAGTTGGTTCTATCTATCTATCTATCTATCTATCTAGCTATCTATCTATCTAACTAGCGAGTTATAGCTAGCTATAACTAACTATCACTAACTAGCTATAACTAGCTATAACAAGCTAACTAGCTATAGCTAGGCTAGCTATGGATGAGATAGATGACTAAAGTTGTTGGGGCAAAGAAAGACATTAAAAGTGTAAAGTTCACAATTTCTCACACTGGCTAATATAAAAGGGAAAAGGAAAACGACCCCTATAGACATTTGATTGAAACTAGCTATCACTAGCTATAGCTAGCTATAGCTAGCTAGCTATAGCTAGCTAGTAATAGTCTCTGGTCCACAGACTCCAACTTGTTTTTTAGTTATAGCTAACTATAACTAGCTATAGCTAGCTAGTTATAGCTAGCTAGTGATAGTCTCTGGTCCACGGATTCCAACTTGTTTTTTTTTTTCCTAACCACAGTGACATTTCGTATGTAAAAAAAAGAGAAGCAATGTTGTCGATGTTGACATAGTTGCGACCAGAGAGACAGTGGAGCCTGGCACAATGTGTAAACAAAGATGGTAGTTTAACTTCAAAAAGGGCAATGGCGTTTCGATTGCTTGCTATAACTAGCTATGACTAGCTAGCTATAAACTAGCTATGACTAGCTAGCTAGTAATAGTTCCACGGACTCCAACTTGTTTTTTTTTCCCCTAACCACAGTGACATTTCGTATGTAAAAAAAACAACCAAGCTATGCCGTCGATGTTGACATTCATTCATTCATTGACGCAAATTAAACCAAACGGTTTATATGATTTTGTCCCCGGGTTTTTTATACTCAGGTTTTATATTTTATTAGTGATTGTGAATGAAAGACGAGGAACAGAAGACTCGTACGGCTTTGTGATCCCGTTAATGACTTGCAGCGTATGAACAGAAGCTCAATGGTGTAACCTTGCATGTTTTACACCCTTGTTTTATTTATACACTATGACTCACTGATGAGATGGATATGCTTGCACCCCCAACACTGTTCAAAATGTGTATTGAAAGTAACATGCGGTGTGTGTGTATGTATGTGTGTGTGGTTGACAACTCTCTGCAGAATATTATGTAAACAGCGTGCCTGTGTGCAGATATGGGAATTAGTGTACCGCCTTAGCGTATGCTAACTGGCGCTCGCTTCGGTCCCACCCATCTGTCAAACTTTTTGGGTTTTGCTGCGTGGAAAAAAATATTATGAGGGACGGTTTTTGACTCCGAGTACAAAATGTTTATCTTGACCAGACAGAATAAATTATGTCAATTTTAGAGTAGTATTTCCTTTATGAAAATGGCTAGCACATGCTTATTCGGTTGTCATAAATAAATGATATATAATCTTGGCTATGAATAAAAAGGACATGGTTTCTGTTTAGCCGGCATGCGCCACCTTGTAATTAAATGTTATCATAGCAAACACGCGTCCGAGCGCCGCCGCCGCCAGGGCCCCTTCAGTGGAGTCGCCGCCTCCCTCCCAGCAGGAGTCGTCACCGAGGGTCACGCATAAATCTGCTTCCTGCCGGATGTGCTTGTTTTCTGCCCTGTCCGTGTCATCGCCGGATACATATCTCAGTGGGAGAGGCCATTTTTTTTTTTTAGACTGCCATGACACTTGAGGTATCCATCTTCATCCCACAACCTGCTGACACTCCATCCCGTCTCTCCTGGCTGCTTGTTATCCTTCTTCCCAGTAGAGCTCAGGAGATCAGGCTACTCATTCCTTCTGGATGACCCCCCCCGCTTCCACCCGTTCCCTAAAAGTCACAGCAAAAAAAGCCTCACTTGTTCTGGCACTTTTCCAGAGTCACGATAATCCCGACAGAGACTCACTGAATCCGGCTGGGATTTCCCGGTTACAGAGTCAAAACGATATTACAGAACTCGATGAGGCGTCCCCCGCTTCCAGCTTTTCACTCCGCTTACAAATTGCAATTGTCTCAAATTCATAGCGATCACAAGACGAGAACGAGTCGGAATGCCAAATTTATTCCTACTTGCTCAAACATGCCCATCTTTCCCATCTGGGGGGGAAAAAAATACATCACATCGAGATTCCCAAGGCTGCTTCCTCAAGGCCAGCATTTCAGGAAATGCTGCAAATGTTTGACAGTACAAATTGCCTGTGAGAAAACGCATAATACGAATGCCAATTCCGCGACTTTATTAGCGTGAATGATGACGCATTACAGGAAATATTGCATTATTATATTATATTATTATATATATAATATTCATTCATTCATTCCTTTTCTACCGCTTTTTCCTCACGATGGTCGCAGGGGGGTGCTGGAGCCTATCCTAGCTGTCTTCTACACCCTGGACTGGTGCTACGAGACCCGAGTTCAATTCCACCCTATGGAGTTTGCATGTTCTCCCCCCGTGCATGCCTGGAATTTTCCGGGTATTCCGGTTTTCCTCCCACATTCCAAAAACATGCTAGGTTAATTAGCAACTCCAAATTGTCCATAGGTATGAATGTGAGTGTGAATGGTTGTTTGTCTATATGTGCCCTGTGATTGGCTGGCCACCAGTCCAGGGTGTACCCCGCGTCTCGCCTGAAGACAGCTGGGATAGGCTCCAGCACCCCGGCGACCCTCGTGTGGATAATCGGTAGAAAATGAATGAATATTTAAGCATTATTAGAGCCCTCTAGACATGAAATAACACCCCTATATTGACTTTTAAACTCTTATTACCCAAATTTGTAAATAAAAGGAGGCTGCACGGTGTACGAGTGGTTTGAATGTTCTCCCTGTGTGTGGGTTTTCTCCGGGTTCTCCGGTTTCCTCCCACATTCCAAAAACATGCTAGGTTAATTAGCGACTCCAAATTGTCCATAGGTATGAATGTGAGTGTGAATGGTTGTTTGTCTATATGTGCCCTGTGATTGGCTGGCCACCAGTCCAGGGTGTACTAGACTGGTGTAACCCTTGTGTGGATAAGCGGTAGAAAATGAATGAATATTTAAGCATTATTAGAGCCCTCTAGACATGAAATAACACCCCTATATTGACTTTTAAACTCTTATTACCCAAATTTGTAAATAAAAGGAAATAAAAGGAGCTGTACGGTGTACAAGTGGTTAGCACAGAGGCTTCCCAAATAGGAGACCAGAGTTCAATTCCACCCTCGGCCATGTCTGTGTGGAGTTTGCATGTTCTCCCCGTGCATGCGTGTGTTTACTCCGGTTTCCTCCCACATTCCAAAAACATGCTAGGTTAATTAGCGACTCCAAATTGTCCATAGGTATGAATGTGAGTGTGAATGGTTGTTTGTCTATATGTGCCCTGTGATTGGCTGGCCACCAGTCCAGGGTGTAGAAGACAGCTGGGATAGACTGCAGTGTATATTTCCGCCAAAGTAAACGTTGCTTATCTCGTCAGTTGATTAGCGTACGTACTTGATGAGGCTAATTGAACATTTTCAGATGAGACACGCCAAGGTCAGCCGTGTTGGAATAGCTGGAACCGCCTCGTCAGTATTCTTCTGTGATGTCTGACTTCATAAAGGATCGCTAGTGGAATAAATAGTCGAGCTTTTGGTGGTTTAAAAAGAAAAGTCAGCCACTCTTAATTCTGTTTTAGAAAACATGATTAGTCAACTCCCACTGGATGCGTCTGCTTTTCCACTGGTTTTCTCTCTGATTTCCATCCAGAGCGCGACCCCGGCTTGAGGGCGTGTGGCCTACATGGTATTGAACCGACTAAATCTTTGCCTTCCTCTCTGGGGGCGTCTGATTCAGATACATAATGGACGCGCTAAGAAATGCTATTGGAAAGGAAAACGCTCTCGGGTGTGGAGGTCTTTTTGTGTTGTGGTTTGTGTGGCTTTTGCCTGCGTTGGGATGACTTAGTGGGTACTTTGAGGCCTGGATCCATACGACTATAAAACAGAATTAGCAGCTATAGGATGATAGAGAGTTGGACTTTTCCGTTCCGGGGCTCCCCTTACAGTTGTTAAGTGTAATTTATAAACAAAGTTGTCAAGCGTAGATACACTGGTCCCTCGTCATGTCACGTTTTTTCAAAAATATATTAAATACCGTATTAAATCTTGCTGTTTTGTGGTTTAATATAGCCGGAAAATGTTTTTGTCCCCTAAATTAAGTATTTTCAAGCATAAATCTGATTACAATTGAATGCATCACATAATCAGTTCACAGTTCCACATGTCCAAAAGGAGTAGGAAGAAGCAAAGCTTATTAAATCCTACCCCTCCATCTGGTACTTTTACAATCAGTAACTGTTACATTTGTTCACTTCCTGCTTTCCTATTATAGTTTAAGGTTTTTTTTTTAAAATTTAAAATTTAAAATTTAAAATTTAAAATTTAAAATTCAACGTTCAACGTTCAAAATTCAACGTTCAAAATTCAACGTTCAAAATTCAACGTTCAAAATTCAATGTTCAAAATTTAAAATTCAATAATCAAAGTTAAAAATTCAAAATTTAAAATTGCGTTTTTAGCTTGACTGGAATTTGGTAATGGTAATGGTTTAATTTCATTTGAACATGCATCAGATTACAATTGAATGCATCACATAATCAGTTCACAGTTCCACATGTCCGAAAGGAGTAGGAAGAAGCAAAGCTTATTAAATCCTACCCCTCCATCTGGTACTTTTACAATCAGTAACTGTTACATTTGTTCACTTCCTGCTTTCCTATTATAGTTTAAGGTTTTTTTCGTTTGTTTTTTTTTAATTTTAAATTCAACGTTCAAAATTCAACGTTCAAAATTCAACGTTCAAAATTCAACGTTCAAAATTCAAAATTTAAAATTCAAAATTTAAAATTCAATAATCAAAGTCAAAAATTCAAAATTTAAAATTGCGTTTTTAGCTTGACTGGAATTTGATAATGGTAATGGTTTAATTTCATTTGAACATGCATCAGATTACAATTGAATGCATCACATAATCAGTTCACAGTTCCACATGTCCAAAAGGAGTAGGAAGAAACAAAGCTTATTAAATCCTAACCCCTCCATCTGGTACTTTTACAATCAGTAACTGTTACATTTGTTCACTTCCTGCTTTCATAATATATATTTTTAAAAACTTTAAACATTTTATTTTATTAATTTAATTTTTAAAATATTTTTATTTTTAAATTTATTTTTTTTATTTAATTTCTAATTTTTATTTTTTGTCACATACCGAAGTACTAGGTGATATGACCATACAGTGTCAATATAGTGATATATATAGTTATATATATATATATATATATATATATATAGAGGTGTCCTGGCTGGTCCAGTCACTTTTTCGACCACTGGAGTAGAAAATCGTGGGTTGTCATGGCAATGACAAAGATGCTATCATTCGTCTTACAAGCCACAATGATTATGAAGTAGTTACTTTCAGTACAGTTTGTTACTTATTGCTGCTTTAAAGGTTAAGTGAATACTTCAATGAGCATATGCGTTTGAATGAATTTGATGTGAATTGATATTATATCAAATATTTGACAGAGGTAGGGATTTTTACCTTGCTGGAGTCATTTTGTTTGCACCGAGATACACACACACACAGGCTACTACACTCCCACTGTGTCCGTCTGTGTCATGCTGCTTTAAAGAGCGATAGCATTAGAATAGGAGCAAAAAGACAATGGTGGCTGTTTGTATTAGTCCATGCTGGGGTAATGGCTGATTAAATACCACTGGAGCCGGGGGTCCCAGCCAGCTTTAAAAAAAAGGTGGACAATGCAAACGCGTGGGTGAGCACTATTCCGCAAAGCGTTCACGCCCGCCTGGTCTAAAGAAAGAAAATTAGCCACACATCCCACGTACTCAAGTGTTTTCTTTCTTGCTGCCTTTTGTTTCACACGCAGTAAATACATCCGTGGCGCTAAGCTCACGTGTTAACATCGCGCCGGGTTATTTTAGGGATGTGCGCTTTAGCGACACCCCGAAGCCGCCCTCCGTGTGCGCCCGTGTACTGTGAGTGTTTTTCCCAGAGGGGGCTGGAGGAGGATGAGTGGAGGTGGAAGTAACTCACTCTGCTCATGTTGTGTGTGTTTATTATCATGTGTGTGACAGATGAGCATTGACACTAATTAGCCGCTATTTATTATTCTGCTACTGCGACTGCGACTGTAGGCAACCTCCTGATTTTTTTTTTTTTTTGTATAATGGGTGGTCATCATGCGGTGGTTTATCTACCGCTGCATGCACTTTAAAATGTTACTTAACTTACTGTGCACTTGCTGTTACAATGAACTCAGTGATATTCATGCTAGCTGACATTACAACATTGGTTGTGTTGTTGCTGTGCTGGAATTAAAGTACAAGGAAAAATGTCATCTTAAGAGAAAAAAATACCACATTTTGGGAGACAATATTTATATATATATTCTTTTTTAAATTGTTTTTATTTATTTATTTATTTTTACAATTTTGAAACTATTGAATAAATCAGTTGCAGGTTTGGGAAAAAAAACGCAATTTTTTTAAAATTTATTTTATGCATAATTCTCTACTTTTATTTCATTTTATTGAACCAAATAGTTGTTTTTAAAATTAATTTATTTTTATTTTTTAATTTATTGATTTATTTTTATTGTAGGTATTTTTTGCACACTATTAAAAATGACAAACTAATCATAAGGTGCAATGTTAGACATTTTTAACAACTCAATATTACGAAAAACATGTAATTTTGTAAACAAAAAGTGCAATACTACAAAAGAAAATACCATTAAAATAATTTTGAACCTATTGAATAACATGAAGGTTTGGTAAATGAACACAAAATGCAATTATTATTCTATTTATTTTATACATAATTCTCTACTTTTATTAAATTTTAAGTTTAAAAAAATTGTTTTAATTTATTTTTTATTGTATGTATTTTTGGCACACTATTAAAAATGACAAGCCAATCATAAGGTGCAATGTTAGACATTTTTAACAACTCAATATTACGAAAAACATGTAATTTTGTAAGCAAAAAGTGCAATACTACAAAAGAAAATAACATTATGGGATTAATTTATTGCGGTTTATCTTTATTGGTGTATTTGGGTAACTTTTTATTATTATTATATTTAATATATATATATTATATATATTATATATACATAATATATAAATATATTTTATATAGCTGTTTGTAAATATGATACAAATATGAAATACTATGAATATTCATCAATTTCATTTTAGACTTTTAACATTTAAAGAAAAAAAATGCTTTCCAGTGAAAAAAGGATGCCACAGTCGGTTGCACAAATGTGTCACATAAATGTCCGCATGTCGCGCACGGCGTACATTTAAAAACGGGCCCACTGTCCTAATTGCCTAGTCAATACCAGCCACACTCCACAGGCCGCAGCAGTGACCCCAAGTTGTGCACCAAAGACGCTGTGACCCTTAATGCTATAGCTCGGGAAAGCTAATTCTTTCATCTCAATGCACATGGTTATGTTGGGACCATTAAAGGCCCACATGACGTCACTAAGTGCAGCCCATTCAGGGCAGCGAAGGGTAGAAAATAAGGCTTGTGATAGTGAAAGTGGTGATGCCAAGGCAGGCAGAAATCCAGCCGCGGGGTAGAGAACGGTGGCTAGAACACACTCATCTGGCCACCCCCCCCCCATGTTTGCGAGCCGTGTACTCCCGGTGTGAGCAGCCTTCCTGCAGGACAAGGCGCCCTCCATCACTGTCCCGTGGAGCTCTAATGAGTGCCAGTGGCCACGAGGTCAATGACTGAGATGATTTTGCTGCTGATAAGTGATCGCCAGGAGGTATCGCGGTGGACCGACTACGAAAAAGTCATCCTCTCCGTGCGGTCGGCAAAGCACAAATCTCACTTTCGCTTCCCGTGAATTTAAAAATAATGATGACTGACCTATTTTTATGCTCTTTAACATTCATGCGAGGAAATAACCACATCGTTGTTAGCCGTTTTGAATACAGCGCAGGGATTCAGACTAGGAATGAAATGACACGGCCACCATGTATCCCACCAGGCATCATCCAAATATGTATGATAGTATATCAACTGTATACACAATGGTGTTTCTAACTCATTTAAATATTAGTCAATGACAACACAACTGAACGTGAAATCCCCCCCCCCCCCAAAAAAAAACCCACCTAAATAACAACAATCAAATGTTTGAAATAACTTGCAATGAGTCTCATCTTTGCAGAATTGTTGCCATTCAGCCAAGTTGGGGGCTTTTAAAAGACTTTTTAAGGTCACAGCATCTCAAGAGGATTCAGGTCAGGACTTTGACTATCAATGACAACACAACTGAATGTGAAATCCCCCCCCCCCCCCGCAAACCCCCCCCCCCCCAAAAAAGCCACCTAAACACAACAATGAAATGTTTGAAATAACTTGCAATGAGTCTCATCTTTGCAGAATTGTTGCCATTCAGCAAAGTTGGAGGCTTTTAAAAGACTTTTTAAGGTCACAGCATCTCAAGAGGATTCAGGTCAGGACTTGGACTATCAATGACAACACAACTGAACGTGACCCCCCCCCCAAAAAAAAAAAAAACACCTAAACATCAACAATCAAATGTTTGGGATAACTTGCAATGAGTTTCTCATCTTTGCAGAATTGTTGCCATTCAGCCAAGTTGGAGGCTTTTAAAAGACTTTTTAAGGTCACAGCATCTCAAGAGGATTCAGGTCAGGACTTTGACTATCAATGACAACAACTGAATGTGAAATCCGCCCCCACCCCAAAAAAAACCCCAAAAAAGCCACCTAAACAACAACAATCAAATGTTTGAGATATCTTGCAATGAGTCTCATCTTTGCAGAATTGTTGCCATTCAGCAAAGTTGGAGGCTTTTAAAAGAATTTTTAAGGTCAAGAGGATTCAGGTCAGGACTTTGACTATCAATGACAACACAACTGAACGTGAAACCCCTCCATTCCCCAAAAAAACCCCACCTAAACAACAACAATCAAATGTTTGAAATAACTTGCAATGAGTCTCATCTCTGCAGAATGGGGGCTTTTAAAAGACTTTTTAAGGTCACAGCATCTCAAGAGGATTCAGGTCAGGACTTTGACTATCAATGACAACACAACTGAACGTGAAATCCCCCCCCCCCCAAAAAAAAAGCCACCTAAACACAACAATGAAATGTTTGCGATAACTTGCAATGAGTCTCATCTTTGCAGAATTGTTGCCATTCAGCCAAGTTGGGGGCTTTTAAAAGACTTTTTAAGGTCACAGCATCTCAAGAGGATTCAGGTCAGGACTTTGACTATCAGTGACAACACAACTGAATGTGAACCCCCCCCAAAAAGCCACCTAAACAACAACAATCAAATGTTTGAGATAACTTGCAATGAGTGTCTCATCTTTGCAGAATTGTTGCCATTCAGCCAAGTTGGGGGCTTTTAAAAGACTTTTTAAGGTCACAGCATCTCAAGAGGATTTTCCCAAAGGTCTTGGGGATCATCAAGAGGTTTTCTGGCAAAGTGGTTTTCATCTTGGAACCAAGATTTTTTTTTTTACCCAATGTCCTCCTTATAGTGGCGTCATGACCACTGACCTTAACTGAAGCAAGTGAAGCCTGCAGGTGTTTGGATGTTGTTGTTGTGGGGTCTTTTGTGACCTCTTGGATGAGTCGGGGTAATTTTGGTTGGCCGGCCACTCCTGGGAAGGTTCACCACTGTTCCATGTTTTCGCCATTTGCGGATAACGGCTCTCACTGTGGTTTGTTGGAGTCCTAAAGCTTTAGAAATGGCTTTATAACCTTATAGCTGAGTTGTGTTCAGTTGTGTTGGCATGTACTAATATTTATATTATTTATTATTTATTTATATTAATATTTTATTTTTTTTGCTGATATGAAGACGGCTGGGATAGGCTCAGGCACCCCCGCGACACTCGTGAGGAAAAGCGGTAGAAAACGAATAAATGAATGAAACATTTAAGTGTGCCAAACAGGGGGCAAACACTTTATACAGCGGCCATGTAATAACATCAGTGATATCATCAATGTCAATCACACTTGTGATGTTTTTTTTTTTTTTTTAGCCGTTAGCATGGAAGCAGTCGTGTGCACCGTGGGGCCCCCCGACTCTCCATCACCAGAGACCCGCGAGTCTTTGTTATCGCTAATGACTGAATGAGTGATTTGAGAGTTAAGTGGCCCCGCGGTGATGTCGGCCTGCCATTCACATAGGTAAGTGATAACAGCACCCCCACCCCCCCCGAACTCATTTGCATGTCGTTATGCAGCTGTTACTGCAGAAAGGAGAGCACGGCTGTAATTGTCTAAGTTTTAGCATGTAATTATGCGGCAATTTGCTTTCTGTGGTCTGAGAGAGAGCCGCGTGGCAGGATTAATTACACAACACATTTGCCATTTTTATGTAAGCGGCTTCTTCGCCGCCGCCGCCGTGACTTGGACTTCTTTTGAGAGTCGTCGTGTATCAAGGCAACATCCAGGATAAAAGCCGGCGGAGTAATTATGCTTACAGCGGTTCTCCTGCTATTGATGGCTTCTTATCAGTGTTTTGCCCGTCTTATCTCGCAAAAGCCGAGATGTTTAATCATCTTCAAATGCAAATGCAAAAGGGGATGATGCACGAGTGCATCCTCTGCAAGGTGGGGCCGTCCTTCATGGCTGTTTGTTGTTTATTGTTTGTTGGTTTATTAGTGCAACGCTTGACGCCCCTATTTCGCCCCCCCCCCCGACATTGGATATCGGCAGCTTTCAGGAAGACTGGCAGCGGCTGTAATCAATCAGGTCGTCGAGTGGCAGAGGCAGACAGGCAAGGCAAGGCAAGGCAAGGCGGGACGCATCAGGGAATGCCAAACACCAAAACAAACCCGCCGTCTCCGTTACAGGCCTCACAAGCGAGGAAAAAAAATAGTATGACTACTCAAAACTTATGAGAATAACTCGTAAGTTTTGAAAATTTCTACATTTTACGGTAAAAAGATGCAGAATGATAATCCAGTTGTCATTTTGCAAAAAATAAAATAAAATTAATAAAATGAATGCAATGTTTCAACATTGACTTCAATCATCATTTTCCTCAAAATCCAACTGGAAATACTATATTTTAATTTCTGGTAATTTTTTACACAGTTTTATCAATGTTTTTCACCCACTCATCCATTCATGCATTCCATGCTGGAGCCTATCCCAGCTGTCTTCGGAGCTGTTATGTTATATCGATTAGATATCGATTTCTACCTTTTTCTGTTCTTTAGTAATCAGCAGCAGAACATAGGAAAGTTTCAGGAAAATATCAGCTCCCAACTAGAAAACTTTTTGACACTTTTTTTTTTTGGTTTGGCTTTTGAGACAGCTCGCGGGGACAGGGTCGCGGAAGTGCCAGAGCCTATCCCAGCTGTCTTCGGAGCGAGAGGCGGGGTACACTCTGGACTGGTGGCCAGCCAATCACAGACGATGAATGTTTAAAAGCTCACATGAATAAGAATTGCCATAAAAATAAAAGTAAAAAAACTTTTTTTATGTAAGCGGCTTAAAAAAAATACAATTATATTAGGAAATCAGGAAGTGAACAAATGTAACAGTTACTGATTGTAAAAGTACCAGATGGAGGGGTAGGATTTAATAAGCTTTGCTTCTTCCTACTCCTTTTTGGACATGTGGAACTGTGAACTGATTATTTGATGCATTCAATTGTAATCTGATGCATGTTCAAATGAAATTAAACCATTACCATTACCAAATTCCAGTCAAGCTAAAAACACAATTTAAAATTTTAAAAAACAAACAAACAAAAAAAGCCTTAAACTATATTAGGAAAGCAGGAAGTGAACAAATGTAACAGTTACTGATTGTAAAAGTACCAGATGGAGGGGTAGGATTTAATAAGCTTTGCTTCTTCCTACTCCTTTTTGGACATGTGGAACTGTGAACTGATTATGTGATGCATTCAATTGTAATCTGATGCATGTTCAAATCATATAAAACCATTACCATTGCCAAAAACATTAAAAGTTTTAAATCAACTCCGAAATGGACTGGAAGCCAGTGCAGAGTGTGTATAGAACTACTACTTAATATGAACAGAAATACTATTTTTTTGTCAAATTTGTGTTTTTTTCCTTGAAATATTTAAACTTTTTTTCTGTAAAATATGACTTAAATTAATCTGTAACTTTACATCTTGCAATATTTCAACTTTGTCATAAAAACAACTTAATATTTGTAAAAATCACACTTTTATTCCGTTAATATTGGCTTGCAACTTCTGGTAAATTTCCCACTTTATTTATAATAACATCATCATGACTTTTTTCCCTTGTAAAGTTTTGACTATTTGTTTACATTTACGACTTTGTTTATGGTACATTTTGTACTTCATCCTTGTAAATTTGTGACTTAATTATCGGAATCTCATATTTCAATACTCTGTCTTGTTTGTTTGACTTTTTTGGTATTTTAATCAAATTAAAAAAAATTTTTGGCCTACAATATTTAGTTTATTCTCATGACTTTTCTCTTAACTTTTGGACTAAATTCTAATTTCAGGAGTCGCACATGCTAATCTAAGATTAACTAAGATTTTGAAGTTTTTTTTGTTTGTTTTTGATATAAAGACAGCTTAGGACCATTAGGTTAGAGCCTTAATAATGCATCAGCTACACCATAGAGAGTGGTTTTTGTGCTCCCACTCAGGAGGATTTTGCAAATACCGCTGAAAGATTTAAAAGGCTCCACTCGGGGATCTCAGGTTCACGGGTGAATGCGAGTCGGGGATATGGTTAAAGCTGGGGAGTGAAAAAAAAAAGAAGTGGTTGATTGACTTGTACGTGCTTATTAGAGACAATCAGCGGGGGAAAAGTTGATTTACTGCAGCAGGACGGCAAGCAGGTGGTGTTTGTTATGAAAACCGCCCGACGGCGCGTCTATAAAATAAATCCATCAAAATCTCACATCGATTTGCTGGTTTTGCGGCATGGCTGTTGCAAGCTAATAAAAATAAAAATGTCACTGAATGCCTTTATGGCAGCCGTTATTTGTCATATTGTCATTAGTCCTTGAAATTTATGCACTTTTAATCGCTGCCGGCCCTTTAAGTGCCTCATCTGCTATAAACAAGATTTTTTTTTTTGCACATATTTCTCAGCTTTCACACTCAAGATAATTACATTGTTTTAGTCTTTCAGTCAAACTCAGGGAAGCACTTGACTTGTTGGAAAATTTCATAAACTATAATTGTATTTCATTTACAAATGCTGGAAGTGACCAGTGGCTAAAGTTGACTTAACTAGCATCACAAATCACATAGACGCTGCAGGGCCGTTTCAACTCCATGCTAACTGCTAAGCCAGGGTGGTGGCCCCCATGCCAACCGCTAGACCAGGGTGCCGGCCCCCATGCCAACCGCTAAGCCAGGGTGGCGGCCCCATGCCAACGTGAGGCCAGGGTGGCGACCCAATGCTAACCGCTAGGCCAGGGTGCGAAAACCCCATGCCAACTGCTAGGCCAGGGTGCGAAATCCCATGCTAACCACTGGGCCAGGGTGCGAAACCCCATGCTAACCGATGGGCCAGGGTGCGAAACCCCATGCTAACCGCTGGGCCAGGGTGTGAAACCCCATGCGATGCTAACCGCTAGGCCAGGGTGCGAAACCCCATGCTATGCTAACCGCTAGGCCAGGGTGCGAAACTCCATGCTATGCTAACCGCGAGGCCAGGGTGCGAAACCCCATGCTTTGCTAACCACGAGGCCAGGGTGCGAAACCCCATGCTATGCCAACCGCGAGGCCAGGGTGCAAAACCCCATGCTAACCGCTAGGCCAGGGTGTGAAACCCCATGCTAACCGCTAGGCCAGGGTGGCAACCCCCATGCCAACCGCTAGTTCAGGGTGCAAAAACCCCATGCTAACTGCTAGGCCAGGGTGCGAAACCCCATGCTAACCGCTAAGCCAGGGTGCGAAACCCCATGCTAACCGCTAAGCCAGGGTGTGGAAACCCCATGCTGAGCGCTAGACCAGTGTGCGAAACCCCATGCTAACCGCTAGGCCAGGGTGCGAAACCCCATGCTAACCGCTAGACGCATAGATGCTGCAGGGCCGTTTCAAATCCTGACCCTGCACCCTCTCATTCCCGGGACTGTGAAATGAGAAGGGGGCCGAGGCAGGAGAGTGTCGTCCTGTTGACATTCTTGCAGCGAGTGATCCACATCAGATGCCCGCTTAATGGTACGTTGTGTGTCAGCCATGAGCGACGGAGGTCACGTCGGCCGCCTCGGAAGACGCATTCTAAAAAGCATCAAATTTCCCTTTTATCGCGTGTGTGCATCCGCTTTGCACGATTTACACTACTTGCATTTCCTATGAAGTGGCCTTTTGCTCGGGAAATGTCAGCAGCACTCAGCCGACACGCTTAAACAACAAAGATGTCTCATGATGGCGGAGGGATTCAGGACCAAGTCCGTGGCGAAGGATGTGAGGATGGAGTGTTCATCAATGGAGGTCAAGAGATACAAAGCAATGGCCTTGTGCCGTTTGTGCTAATAAAGATGGAGACTGTTGACACTTCTCCACTGCGTCGTATCGCCTTCACTCATCTATACAGGCTTCTTTGAACACATCACTTGGAACAAGAAAGGCTAACAAACAACACTGACGACCGTTATCTGTGGCTGCTTTTATCCATGAGGAGACTGAGGGCAGTGCAGACGAATTAAGGGACATTTTCCCGGAAATAATGGAACGTTTTTCAGCAAACTAAACAGGACAGTGACTGGTTGCCAGCCAATCACGGGGCACATGTTGCCCCAGCATGGTTGCCCCATGCTAACCGCTAGACCAGGGTGCAAAACCCCATGCTATCCGCTAGACCAGGGTGCGAAACCCCATGCTAACCGCTAGACCAGGGTGCGAAACCACTTGCTAACCGCTAGACCAGGGTGCGAAACCCCATGCTAACCGCTAGGCCAGGGTGTGCGAAATCCCATGCTATTCGCTACGCCAGGGTGTGCGAAACCCCATGCTAACCGCTAAGCCAGGGTGTGCAAAACCCCATGCTAACCGCTAGACCAGGGTGCGAAACCCCATGCTAACCGCTAGACCAGGGTGCGAAACCCCATGCTATTCACTAAGCCAGGGTGTGCGAAACCCCATGCTATTCGCTAAGCCAGGGTGTGCGAAACCCCATGCTAACCGCTAAGCCAGGGTGTGCGAAACCCCATGCTAACCGCTAGGCCAAGGTACGAAACCCCATGCTATGCTAACCGCTAGGCCAAGGTACGAAACCCCATGCTATGCTAACCGCTAGGCCAGGGTGCAAAGCCCCATGCTAACCGCTAAGCCAGGGTGCAAAACCCCATGCTAACCGCTAAGCCAGGGTGCGAAACCCCATGCTAACCGCTAGACCAGGGTGGCGACCCCATGCTAACTGCTAGACCAGGGTGTGGCCCCTTAACTCGACCTAAACAACTGTACCTTTAGTTGTACCAGGCATTCAAATACTACTGACTGTAGTACCTGGTGGAAGTACTTGGTATCAATACCGAGTTTGGACAATACATGTACTATTTTCTGACAAAATACAAAAAACACTTGTGTCCCGCCTCCTAAGGCACAGTACTTCCTGCGTCGGTGTTGTATCATCAATAACATTACTGACACCTAGTGACCCGTGTAGAATACTACATAAGACAATATGCCTTTGAATGCATCTTCTCAATGCCTTTTATTTACTTCAATGCTTTTATTTAGGCACAAATATGCATTATTTTAATAACAAAAGGACGTATTCAACCACAAAACAACATCGAATTGAAATAGGCTGAACTAGCATTAGCATTTCTAGTTTATTCATAATTAAGAAGCCAAGTTGATAAGATGAGCACGCATCTTTTATCGGAATGCTTTTTGGAAGCGCTTCATAGATCCGTGTCCTGTGATGTTGTGGAGTGTTTTGAATCTTGTAGCCGTGTTTTTTTTGGACCACAAATCACAGCCGGACGCTCAATGAACGCATTAAACTTAAATGTTAAAAATCTTTTCATGTTGGCCCTTCTGCCGTTTATCCTCTGGCAATATTGCTTGCATTTTATTGCACGGCGGCGTCTCGCTATGAATCATAACGCCGGCGTACGGCGAATATGGAAGTGGAACAATTGTCATGCACGGTGCGCCTTCAGGGGAGATTCTCCTCCCCTGCTGCATCCGTAAGGGTGAAAAACTAAGATTGCTAGCAGGTTATTAATTTAACTGGCCGTAATTGAAAACATTAGTAATTTCAGCTCGTTAACGGCTTTAAGAGGGAAGATAAAATAAAGCTTCAGGTAGCAGCTTACGCTTCGGCTGCCAGTTATCAGCGCCAGGAAGAAGAAGAAGAAGAATCCTCCCGCATTGTCGGACAGCCGTGCATATAAATAAAAGCAAGGCAGGATGTTACCCGAGCAGCAGAAATACTAATTAGCAGCCATTTTGTGGGCTCTGTACAGCCCACCTTTCTTGGGACAATCAATAATTAGTCAAAGGCCAACGGAATGGAATCAGCTTGATCACCGTTAGCGTGGAGGAACCGCAGGAAGTTCATTAGACATTCTGACGGCGTTGTGTGTAATTTCCAATATAGCGGAGACAGCCGGCGCTTTTATCCTGCTTTGCCTTTTATTCTCAACCTCTGGAAGAAGATGTTTTACCCCCCTTCCCGCCCCCCGCCAAGAACGTGATGAGACAAAAAATACAAATAAAGAATCCAAATATTCTGAGCAGACGGGTGTCCAAACGGCGGCCCGGGGACCCTTTGGGTGCAAAATCCCCTGCTAACCGCTAGGCCAGGGTGCAAAATCCCATGCTAACCGCTAGGCCAGGGTGCAAAATCCCATGCTAACCGCTAGGCCAGGGTGCAAAACCCCATGCTAACCGCAAGGCCAGGGTGGCGACACCCCATGCTAACCGCTAGGCCAGGGTGGCGACCCCATGCTAACCGCTAGACCAGGGTGGCGACACCCCATGCTAACCGCTAGGCCAGGGTGGCGACACCCCATGCTAACCGCTAAGCCAGGGTGGCGACCCCATGCTAACCGCTAGACCAGGGTGCGAAACCCCATGCTAACCGCTAGACCAGGGTGCGAAACCCCATGCTAACTGCTAGGCCAGGGTGCGAAACCCCATGCTAACCGCTAGACCAGGGTGGCGACACCCCATGCTAACCGCTAGGCCAGGGTGCGAAACCCCATGCTAACCGCTAGGCCAGGGTGCGAAACCCCATGCTAACCGCTAGACCAGGGTGCGAAACCCCATGCTAACTGCTAGGCCAGGGTGCGAAACCCCATGCTAACCGCTAGACCAGGGTGGCGACACCCCATGCTAACCGCTAGGCCAGGGTGCGAAACCCCATGCTAACCGCTAGGCCAGGGTGCGAAACCCCATGCTAACCGCTAGACCAGGGTGCGAAACCCCATGCCAACCGCTAGGCCAGGGTGGCGAAACCCCATGCTAACCGCTAGGCCAGGGTGGCGAAACCCCATGCTAACCGCTAGGCCAGGGTGCGAAACCCCATGCCAACCGCTAGGCCAGGGTGCGAAACCCCATGCTAACCGCTAGGCCAGGGTGCAGCCCCTTAACAACTGTACCTTTAGTTGTACCAGGCATTCAAATACTACTGACTGTAGTACCTGGTGAGAGTACTTGGTCTACCCATAGAAGAGCATCAATACCAAGTACCAATACCACTGTACAGACGAACAGGTAAAAATATGATACAGCAATCATTTTTGGCTGATGATGTTAGTACAAGTTAGTACAAGTTAGTATAAGTACACACACACGTGTGGAAGAACAAGCTTCATCCATCCCATCATTTAATAGAAGCTTTTAGAAGCATTTGTCTCATATAAGCTCGGCCCCGGTATACGCTATGCTGCACCGGGGGCCAAGCGTGGGCGACACAAAGGGGGGGACAGTACACGCCGCAAATAATAAATAAACCAAGATGGGGGGGTAACGTTTTTAAAAATTTAACCCTGCTGCTTTTTTCCCGCTGAATGCCCAAATGTCTTAAACCGCTGGAAAAGCTTTTAATAGAAGAAGCGGAGGCAGGAGGAGAATCATTTAGTGTGTCGGACTGGGAATATATAGCCGGGGACAATGTTGGACCCGTGAATTATTAAAGCAACCCGACACACGTGATTAGGCCGACTTCGAGAACTAAGTCCTAAGAACTAACAGCAACTCTTTGGATATTTTAAAAAAGGGCTCGATAACGTTCTCCGCGATGCCTTCGAGCCTTTTTTTATCCGTCGTAAAACCTGCGACACATCAGTGAAACACAGCATGAGCACATTTGTACCGACAAGCGCCTCGCTCCTCTTTCCTCCACGACAATCAAAGGCGACTTGTTGGTGCGCCGACTTCAAGTGTAAAACAACATGTGGAGCAGTGACGGTATTGTGTAAAAAAAAAAAAAAAAAAAAAAAGCTTGTACAGGAAGGACGGTGCGTCGTTTTTTTTTTTTTTAGCCTTCCGTCGTACAAGCGATGCATTTAGAATGAAGCTTGCATGCAAGGAAAGCGGAGCGTTTAAGCGTCTTCTCTTCATGAATGGCTTGGACCGAACCTCTTAGATGTTATTCAACTCCAGCAGGACTGCTCGGATGCGGAGTGTTAAATGTAGTGAACATTAGCCGCAGCACGTCACGTCACACAATCTTAATATATCACACAAAGCTTCTCTTTACAGCCCCCCCCCCCCCTGAAGGCACCACGGCATAGAAGCGCTTCCCTATAGCGGCACGATGAATCTTTGTGCTCACTTTGAAGAGGTTGCTTTTACGTTCCCATATTTCAAGAGCGAGATGAAATGTTCCTTTTAGAATATAAAAAAGTAATTGCGGATGTTCGAGTCCGACGTATTACTCAGAGTCACGACTTTATTTCTCTGAGGCAACTAGAGTGGTGATTCTTCGCTAGCGTCTTCACATTGTTGTCTGTGCTACGCCGCCAACAGGTGCACGCCAGGTTTATGCCGTTTGTCCGACACACAGCTGCAGATATCCGCTGGAGAAGAGTGCGGCATCGTGTATAAACTGCTACATCGCAGTGAGAGTGTGAGTGTCGCAGAGTGACAAGGGAGGGGGTGAGATAACCTAATTAAGGTTAATCTAAGGTTAATCTAAGGTTAATCTACGGTTACTCTACGATTACTCTACGATTACTCTACGATTACTCTACGATTACTCTAAGATTACTCTAAGATTACTCTAAGATTACTCTAAGATTACTCTAAGATTACTCTAAGATTACTCTAAGATTACTCTAAGATTACTCTAAGATTACTCTAAGATTACTCTAAGATTACTCCAAGATTACTCCAAGATTACTCCAAGATTACTCCAAGATTACTCCAAGATTACTCCAAGATTACTCCAAGATTACTCCAAGATTACTCCAAGATTAGTCCAAGATTAGTCCAAGATTAGTCCAAGATTACTCCAAGATTACTCCAAGATTAATCTAAACGATAACCTAACCTAATCTAATCTTCTTAACTAGGATTGGCTAAAGTTTAGTGAGTTGGCGTTTTCGGCCAATCAGAGAACTTGGGTGGGCGGGTGTTTAGAGCACATAAGCAGTGAGTATTGGCTAATGTTTAGTGAGTTGGCATTTTCCACCAATCAGAACATGAGTGGGCGGGTGTTTAGAGCACATAAGCAACTAGGATTGGCTAATGTTTAGTAAGATTGCGTTTTCGTCCAATCAGAGAACTTGAGTGGGCGGGTGTTTAGAGTACATAAGCAACAAGGATTGGCTAAAGTTTCGTAAGATTGCGTTTTCGGCCAACTTGACAACTTGGGTGGGCGGGTGTTTAGAGCACATAAGCAACGAGGATTGGCTACGTTTTTTAGTAAAATTGCGTTTTCAGCCAATCAGAGAACTTGGGTGGGCGGGTGTTTAGAGCACATAAGCAACGAGGATTGGCTCAGGTTTTGTAAAATTGCATTTTCGGCCAATCAGAGAACTTGAGTGGGCGGGTGTTTAGAGCACATAAGTAACAAGGATTGGCTAAGGTTTAGTGAGTTGGCGTTTTCGGCCAATCAGAGAAAGTGGGTGGGCGGGTATTTAGAGCACGTCCAAACAGTGTTTGCCAATTTGAAGTACTAAAGTACTAAAGTACTAAAATGGTGAAGACACCATTTTAACCTCGTTGATGTTTTGTACATGATGTAGATTATGGGGGGAGGGGGGGGGGGTAGTTGACTAGGTAACTAGTTACTTTTGCAGTGGAGTAACTCACTTACTTTTTTTGAGCAGTAACTATAACTAATTACTTTTTTAAAGTAATGTGCCCAACACTATGTGTACATCATTGCGCCCCGCCTCCCCCCCAAATGATGGGGATATATTTGTGTTATTTTTTCCATCTTTCATTGAGCGCCCACTTTGCCTGTAAAAGGCTGTTTTTCCAGCTCAAGTTGTGCTGGCACATTTCAAAGCGTAAAGGATCATTTGCTGGGTGCCGGGGGAAAGTCTGCTTCACTCTAGTAAACCTGCTTTCTTTTCAACTTCTCTGCCACATGAACACTCTTTTCCCTTGTCTCTCCCGAGATTCATTTTGGTTCACTTTTTGTGAAAATCACAGTTTAGTGACGAAGAGTAGAGCTGCTGTTTGGATGTTGTTTACTGGACTCGAAAAAAAAAAAAAAAAAGAAAACAAAACACACCTTGGGAGGAATTCTGTTCTAAAATGTCCACTGATGTCTGACTCGTGCTGCGTTCAAGGTGCTATCACCTGCTTATGATGTGGGCAGATAACCTTTGGGCTGTGTTTGACTTGGATAAGAGCGAGTCAAAGAGCGTATGAAGAACAGAGACGGGGGGGTCGCTGAAGTGCTCGGGCGAGCCTCCAGTGACACTCCTGCTATCTCCTCTGCAGAGACATAATGCAAGTGGACATGAACACACCAAACTAAGATAACAGCGAACCAGGGAAATGGGATGATCCTTTTTCAGTTGTTTATCGTGGCCTTGTTGTCTTACTTTAACCACCGATAGCAAAAAGATGCTGATTGCTATTCAGAATACACCATTGTTTGGAACCTTGTGTAATATTGATCCAACAGAATAATTAATGAAGCCATTAGTGCGTGACATGTTTGCAGATGCACAACATTAACCGGGGAAAAAAAAGGCAATTTGCTGCCATCAGAAGACACAAAAGCACTAAGTAACTTCTTCTATTGGATCTTGTGGCCTACAAAACATCTTTTTTGGGGGGATTTTGGGGGTTTTGCGACCCCCAAAGCAGGGGATTGTATGTGAATTTCAATGGTAATGGTTTAATTTCATTTGAACATGCATTAAATTACAATTGAATGCATCACATAATCAGTTCACAGTTCCACATGTCCAAAAGGAGTAGGAAGAAGCAAAGCTTATTAAATCCTACCCCTCCATCTGGTACTTTTACAATCAGTAACTGTTACATTTGTTCACTTCCTGCTTTCCATAATACAGTTTAAGGTTTTTTTTTTAATAATTGGATCTTGTAGCCTACAAAAGCAATCATCAGGGTCTTGGCATGCTTGAACATCTTTTTTGGGGATTTGGGGGTTTTGGGACCCCCAAAACAGGTGAATTTCAATAGCATATCAATTGTACAGTTGTTTTTTTTATAATGTCTTACACATGAATGTGTATCCCTTACATGAGCAAAAGGTCTGCTTCTTTTGCTAGCTCCGTTTCGTTAAAAAAATGATGTGACTAGATATAAGAGATATTACCATTTATTTATTTTTACAGTTTCCAAGGCTATCTACTGAAGCCTCGACGTCACTTCCTGTCACTTATTCTGCTCATTTAAAGATCTTATATTGGATCTTGTGGCCTACAAAAGCAATCATCAGAGTCTTGGCATGCTTGAACATCTTTTTCGGGGGATTTTGGGGGTTTTGGGACCACCAAAGCAGGGAATTGTATGTGAATTTCAATCGCATATCAATTGTACAGTTGTTTTTTTTATAATGTCTTACACATGAATGTGTATCCCTTACATAAGCAAAAGGTCTGCTTCTTTTGCTAGCTTGTTTCGTTAAAAAAAACAAAAAACGATGCGACTACATATAAGGGATATGCTTTTTTTTTTTTTACAGTTTCTCAGGCTATTTACTGAACCCTTGACGTCACTTCCTGTCCTTATTCTGCTCGTTTAATGAACATATTTATAGCAACACACAATTATTTGCTCTTATTATGCCCACTATATTACGTGATGCTAGTATAAAGGTGACTATAGGGGTGTTATTTCATGTCTACAGGGCTCCAATGTCAAAACTGGAGGTTGTAAACATCATAGTCGGGTCTGAGACCGAATCAGCCACAATAAACGAGGGATTACTCTGACAGTTTTGCCTTGCAGGTTGTATAATATTTGTATAATTTTGCAAGTATTAGCTTGATTAGCTTGTGTTGGTTTATGATGTGTGAGTAAGGTGTCAACATAAAGATGATTCACTGCCTCTGACTACTTCATGTGAAACTCAAGCTTAACTAATTTAGGGCAAATTAGGGCAGAAATAACTTAATTATTAAGGTTATACACTTGTTATGTTGTCCATGGAGAATGAAAGAAAACGGACATACAGAGCATCATGAATGACTTTGTGACGGGCCAGGCTGGTCATGTGTATACTACATATACTGCCGAGTAGACAAATAGTGATAGTACTTCATTTTGAAGTTGTCTCTGTGAACATGTGGGCCGCTTTAGTGAACTTTAAGCTCCTCATACAGGCTCAGAGTTGATATAGCTAAAGTGGTCGCTATCCATGGTGCTGAACTGCTTTGAGTGTGTGTTTTATGTGTTAGTGACTATAAAGCCGCGTGTTTTTTTTTATACTTCACGTCTGTTTGATGGACTTTAAAATGACATGAAGGTGCCGAACCGTTGTTGGAGGCATGTGTATGTCGTAAAATGATGAGCTTTACGGTTTTAAAGTTTAAAAGGGCTCGGCCTGGTTTTTGATAGACGTGGTGAAAGTCTCTCCTACCGCTTACAGTTAGTCCTGAACTCTGCGGCACGGCTTTGAACAGGAACCAAAAAGGGGGAGCACATCACCATCACCCCAATTTTGGCCTCCCTGCATTGTTTGCCTGGTCGCTTTAGGATTGATTTTGTTTGTTTTTAAGGCGTTGAATGGGCTGGCCCCCCCAAATACCTCTCGGACCTCATCCAAATTTACTCTCTAGCGCGGTCACTGAGGTCTGAACTCCAACATGTGGCGCCCAAGACGACACTTAAGAGTCATATGGTCCTGTGTCTTTTTAGTTCTTTCTTTTTATTTTAATTGGTTTTATTTATTTTTTTTAGATTTTTATTGCTTTGCTTCTTGTTTTTAATATTTTAATATCTATTTTACAATTTTATTTCTTATTTGATCTTTTAGTTTTGGATTAAATTCAATTTTACTTCATTTATTGTATTTTATTTTTACTTTTTATTTTATTTTTTATTTTATTTATTTACATAAAATGTGCTATATAAATAAAGTGGATTGGATAGGAAAAAAGGCCAAAAAAAGTCTAAAATATTAGATTATAATAGTAATATTATATGGTCCTGTGTCTTTTAGTTCTTGCTTTTTATTTTAATTGGTTTTATTTTTTATATTTTTATTATTGCTTTGCTTCTTGTTTTTAATATTTTAATATCTATTTGAACATTTTATTTCTTATTTAATATTTTAGTTTTGGATTAAATTCAATTTTTGCCTTTATTTATTGTATTTTATTTTTATTTTATTTTTTATTTTAATTATTTATATAAAATGTGCTATATAAATAAAGTGGATTGGATTGGTTAGGAAAAAAGGCCAAAAAAAGGGTGTTTTGTCCTAAAATATTATATTATAATAGTAATATTATATGGTCCTTAGTCTTTTAGTTCTTTCTTTTCTTTTAATTTGTTTTATTTTTTATACTTTTATTGCTTTGCTTCTTGTTTTTAATATTTCAATATCTATTTTACTATTTTATTTATTTTATTGATCTTTTAGTTTTGGATTAAATTCAATTTTACTTTATTTATTGTATTTTATTTTTACTTTTTATTTTATTTTTATTTTTATATTTTTATTTAATTTTTTTATTTTAATTTAATTTTTTGATTTTATTTATTTATATAAAATGTGCTATATAAATAAAGTGGATTGGAAACTCGATAAAGTTGACTTACAGTTTGGTTACAGCATAGCAACACAGGATGTAACCCTGAAGTCCGAGTTTTTTTTTTTTTTTTTTTTTTTTGTGAGTGGACGATTTCGAAACATTGATGCGATGTGACGGGGGCGTTTACTTTGAGCAGCAGTTGAGATTGTTTGCTTGCTCAGTTCCATTCAGTGTTTATCCATTGTGCTTTGACTCTCCCATCCGGATTAGCCGCAAATCTATGTGCCTTCTCAGAGAGGGGTTAGCCTACTTGACAGTTTTCCGCCCTATCTTTCCAAAATGACAATCGCAAGACAGCCGAGCCTACGCGAATACTGTTTGGGTTGCAGTTTCCCAGGTAATTAAAATGGACAGGCAGCGAGCCGCCTAATGTCAGAGGGATTGCGTTATCAGCTCGACGTGCTACAGTGAAATGAGTCTCGGTGCAGCCACAGTCTTAGCTCGCTCATATCTCATTTCTCAGACTTCGGGGGCTGGAGTTGCAGTTGGAGACAAGGTTGGCATGCCGGCCCTGCGACTCCATCATTAGAAGGTCAGGGACGACGCAGACTGTGGCTGCCGCTTCTTCTCCGCGGGGGCTGATCTTGTCTCGTTTAAGGCGCAGCAGGGCCACTTTTTTTGCGACACGGCTCATGCTGACAAGTCGGGGGAAAAAAAGAACAAAAAGGTTTGTTTTGCGGATGCAAATGTTTCATTAGGGAGCCCGGCTTCACCTATTCCGTGCCGGTGACAGCGCTGTGACACACGGGCTGAGCAAGACACCCTTCAGCCTTAATGAAGATGCCGGCTAATGAGGACGGGTTTGACACCGTGCGTGGAACACACTCTCGTCATAACTTGAGTGCAAATAGGTGATGATGGCGTGCATTTATGCCTTCTCAGTGCACATTTTCCATTGCTAAACATAGTCATGTGGGGGGAAAAAAAATGGCGTAACTCTTTGACTTCAAGGTTGAAAATTTGCCAAAATATGCACCCCTACGGTGTTGCCTGTGCTATGATTTTTCTGACATATACACATGTTGACACTGTCATTAAAACCCCAAAGTTTGATTCCACTACAAGTGAAATTACTCAAAATAACCACTGTAACATTTAGGCTGTTTAGTCAAGTCACCAAGTGCGATATCTGATCAACCTCCATTTGCAATATTAAGTATTATTATGTGAAGTATTATTTTTTTTTTATTTTTTATTTTTTCCAGATTAAAATTAACCAAGCATTATTAGAGCCCTGTAGACATGACAAAACACGACTATTTTTTTACAACATATTGCGCAACTGCAGGGTCTTGAGACGCATGCTAACTCACAAAACTAGAGGGCTAGCGACCTAAACGGTAGCCTTCAAGTTATTTCCTTTAAACTTAAATAGAAAATAAAAACTTACCACTTCCACACGGATAGGGAGGATAACTATTAACAGTTATTTAACCTTTAACATGAACATTAATCAAACGTAATAATATTTTCTGGGTACATGATACCATACAGCATCCATATCAAACTAACATTAAACTTTCATATCAAGGCGGGGGGGCCCCAAACTAGTGTCCGGCGGGCCACATTTGGCCCGCGGGCCGCGTGTTTGAGACCCCTGCTGTATTGCATATAACTCTGGGAAAAACTGTTGATTTTGTTAATACTTTGGTTGTTTATATTGTTTATTTTTCTATATTGTGTATTTTGTACTGCTTAACTGATACTGTACTCTTGCTGCTGCGCTATGCTAATTATGCTAATTTCCCCACCAAAAAAAATGGCTGCCAACCAGCACAACTAATTGGTGAAAAGTGACCATTTGTCTAATTATTATAAAACTTTAGACATATTTGTATTACATGTATGCTAGCATGTCCAAGAAAGCATTTTATCACTAATGCTATTTAGAGTCATGGGAAAAAAAATGGCCGTGTTACTCTATTATGCTATTGTCAAACCCAAGGGTGCCCATTACGTCAATCATGATGGAGCAGTAGGTCAATCGCATGTGTCACTCATGTCACAACTTCATATGACATCAATCAGCTCGCATTAAGCTCCCCTCCTGATTCAATGCTGTGGTGAACGGACGTCTCGAGCGACGCATAAATTCAACTTTTATTGTTGTTATTCTGATGATGGATTAACTAATTCAGAGCTAAGATGTCTATTTGTATAAGAAAAGCTATATGTTTAATTGTAGAGGCTAGTTATGGAGGAATGTGCCCATGGCCGACACATTTTTAATATGTTGCTTTGATTTTCATGACGATTGGACTGATCGTTCATGGCACACCGAATGTTATGTTCGATGGCTATACGAGAGTCTAATATCGATTAGACTCTGGTCTTTCATCAGAAAAACAGGTTTCTACCCTTTTCTGTTCTTTAGTAATCAGCAGTAGAACATAGGTAAGTTTCAGGAAAATATCAGCTCCCAACTAAAAAAAAACTTTTTGACTCTGTTTTTTGGTTTTGCTTTTCACACAGCTCAAATATTTACTATGCCGACATTCATTCAATTTTTACTGCTTATCGTCATGACGGTCGCGGAAGTGCTGGAGCCTATCCCAGCTGTCTTTGGGCGAGAGGCGGTGTACACCCTGGACTGGTGGCCAGCCAATCACAGGGCACATATAGACAAACAACCATTCACACTCACATTCGCTATGCTAACATAAACAACACACAAAAATATATTTCTTTACACATATATAACACCATAAACTAATTACAATTTTCAATTTTGGAACTGGGCTGCACGGTGGTCGAGTGGTTAGCGCGCAGACCTCACAGCTAGGAGACCCGAGTAGATCACAGCTGCAAAACATGCTAGGTTAATTGGCGACTCCAAATTGTCCATAGGTATGAATGTGAGTGTGAATGGTTGTTTGTCTATATGTGCCCTGTGATTGTATATAACAGTATAGTGTATAAAAATATTCTATATAACAATACAACAGTCACTTAAGTCATCATACAGCAACTTCACACTCAAATATACAAACATTTACCAATATGAATATAAAAAAAACAACTCCTTGAATGTGAGTGTGAATGGTTGTTTGTCTATATGTGCCTATATTACGTAACCTTCTGCATGCTACACTCCTCCATGCTGTCTGACTTCGAATTGACTTATCACGGTCGCATCTGCAATCTATTAATAGCAATAATGATAATGATGACAGTATATGTTTTATCCTTAGAGGTAGATCATTTTGCCTGTAACATACATGTACACAGTATATGTAATATACTTATTTATGGATCTTTATGGAAAAGCGTGAGAACCCCTGGTCTAACTAACCTAAAGAGCTCCATTTTCATTCTGATTGCGATGAAATTATGAATTATTAGCACGTCTTTGTAGATGCTTCACCTTGGGGTTCCTTTCACAGCTTGAGAAGGTAGGCCGCTGCCTTGCTTTGTGTGCGTATTGAATGCTAGCACAAAAGGCAATTGCTTTAGAAAGTGTGAGCATGCTGAGCAAGCACAAGAGGTTAGCTTGTGCTTGCAAAGTAAATGCAAAGTATGACCCCTAAAATGTACATTTTTTTTTTTTTTTTACAGTTTTAGAAAACCTTTCAGAACTGTTGTTAGAGCCCTGCAGACATGAAATAACACCCCTATAGTCACGTTAACCTGCTTTTATTCTTTGTTTTAACCACAATGCTGAACTGATGTCATGCGCAGGCTACCGGATCACTGCATAAAAATGTGTTTGCTTCCAAACACAACAGCAATAAGTTTTTTTTAAAAATTAAAAAAAAAGTTTTAGCTAACTAGTTAGCCGACAATTTATTTATTCTAAACTCAGAGTTTCAAGCAGAATGGTGAGGAAAGACAAAGTAACAAGCCAAAATGTTACCACTTCCACACTAAATAGGAGGATAACTTGTTTTTCTCCACTGGTGTCTCATACATGTAACATTACTGAATTCTAGTGACCACAATAGTACCTATAACTTGTATTTTTTGTATTAAGTCAATATAGTCAACCAGGAAACACACGTATATTTTTTTTATATTTTTATTTGGCACACAGGCTGTAGGTTTCCCACACATTAAAAATAAATGCAAGCAAAGAACGACCCCTAAAATGTATATTTTTATTATTTTTTTTTACAGTTTCACTAAAGTATGTTCTGACATCTTTAATCATTTTTTTCCCCCTCCGGTAGCTCAGCCTAGCTGTCACACGAATGAACAAGTGGGAGTTAGCATCAAGGACGTGTCAGCAATCTCAGGAAATAGAAATTTGGTCATGATGCCGCGTTTAAAGTGTTTTCTGATACAATAAAAGTGAGGTATTACATGTTTTTTTTGTTTTTTGGGGGGCGGGGGGGGGGGGGGGGGTGAAGCAAAAGCATCAAAGCCAAATGCAGGATGAGAATATCTTACAAATTAGAGGATATTCCACGCTTCTGTGACTCATTAAATTCCGTGTAAACACTGATGGCCTTTGTTTGCTTGCTTGGCAAAAAGCTGGGATTCAGGCGCTCGTCATAACAACCCTGCCATCGCCATTTGTCATGTATGCTTTTACGGCAAATTAGAGCCACTCATTCACACGCTTGCTGCTTTGCACAGACTCTCAGCGCTGTACAATAAAAGTAAATGAAGTAAAATTACTCCCCCTTGGAAGACGTATAGCAGATACGTGATGGAGCGGGAGTTAATAAAGTAATAAAGTCTTGTTGTTGCCGTCTGTCGGAGGGCAGCGCTGTCGATTGAAGACCAAAATAAAACTGATTCTTTATGTGCGCAAATTTTGCAAACTTTTTTGAGTTTTTAATGACCGTCATTCTATTCAGAGTCCATCTTATATGTTATATTTTCCATTATGTCTACTATAATGGGTAATATGGATTGTAAAAGTAACTATAGGGGTGTTATTTCATGTCTTGAGGTCTCTAATAATGCATAAAAAGTGTATTGGGAAAGTTGTAAACATTTTTTTTTCTCTGCTCAAACTACAAATATATTCCTTTTCCAAAGAAGGACTCCTACTTCAAGGAAATTCACCTATCACGGTCAGGTCTGGAACAATGAACTTCAAATATTGTTTGGGTATTGAACGACTCAGTTGTCATTCTATTCAGAGTCCATATTATGTGTTATATTTTCCATTATGTCTACTATATTGGGTAATAGGGATTGTAAAATAACTATAGGGGTGTTATTTCATGTCTTGAGGTCTCTAATAATTCATAAAAAGTGTATTGAAAAGGTTATAAAGAAGTTTTTTATATGCTCAAACTACAAATATATTCCCTTTCCAAAGAAGGATTCCTATGAATGACTGTCATTCTATTCAGAGTCCATCTTATGTGTTATATTTTCTATTATGTCTACTATATTGGGTAATAGGGATTGTAAAAATAACTATAGGGGTGTTATTTCATGTCTTGAGGTCTCTAATAATGCATAAAAAGTGTATTGAGAAGGTTATAAACAAGTTTTTCTTCTGCTCAAACTACAAATATATTCCCAATTCCAAAGAAGGATCCCCAGTTCTTCTGTTGGGAGTTGGCACTTTACAAATAATGCTGCGTTTGATGGCATGAACTTCAAATATTTTTTGAAGTTTTGAATGACCATCATTCTCGTCAGAGTTCATCTTATATGTTATATTTTCCATTATGTCTACTATATTGGGTAATAGGGATTGTAAAAGTAACTATAGGGGTGTTATTTCATGTCTTGAGGTCTCTAATAATGCATAAAAAGTGTATTGAGAAGATTATAAATACGTTTTTTTTATTCTGCTCAAACTACAAATATATTCAATTTCCAGAGAAGGACCCCCAGTTCAAGGAACTTCTGTTGAGAGTTGGCACTTTACAAATAATGCTGCGTTCGATGGCATGAACTTCAAATATTTTTTGAAGTTTTGAATGACCGTCATTCTATTCAGAGTTCATATTATGTGTTATATTTTCCATTATGTCTACTATATTGGGTAATAGGGATTGTAAAAATAACTATAGGGGTGTTATTTCATGTGTTGAGGTCTCTAATAATGCATAAAAAGTGTATTGGGAAAGTTATAAACAAGTTTTATTTTTTCTGCTCAAACTACAAATATATTCCCTTTCCAAAGAAGGACCCCCAGTTCAAGGAACTTCTGTTGGGAGTTGGCGCTTTACAAATAATGCCTTAAAATGCTGCGTTTGATGGCATGAACTTCAATTATTTTTTGAGTTTTTAATGACTGTCATTCTATTCAGAGTCTATCTTATAAGTTATATTTTCCATTATGTCTACTATAATGAGTAATAGGATTGTAAAAGTTACTATAGGGGTGTTATTTCATGTGTTGAGGTCTCTAATAATGCATAAAAAGTGTATTGAGAAGGTTATATATTTTTTTTTTATGCCTTAAAATGCTGCGTTTGACGTCAACTGCAGATTATTGCATGCACATCCCCCGCATGACGTTCAAGCATTTGGACGGGTCGGACCCAGAGGTTTAATTGGTGTTCAGGAAGAGGTTATTTTTAACCCCCCCATCAATTTTTCATACGTGCGTCCTTGTCTGCCTTTAACTAGGAAGGGATTAGCTGATTTGTTCGAGCCTGACACAAAATGTCCAAAATGAATATGACCCACTTTTTTGGGAAAGTTTCTGGAGAAAAAGAAGATCTGTTTTGCTTTAACGACTGCTTTTAAAATTCAGGATGAAGTCACAATTTGGAGCTTTTGCATTTGCTCTCTATTGTGTGAAGTAAATAAGAGTTGGATTCCCGTCCGATTCGGTTAAGTCAGCTAATGTGTCACCAAAGCTGACCTGGTCTTTGGTCACATGACATAAACACCAGTGTCAAGACGCCATAATTACGTTGAAAAACAGTGATATAGCCTGCAAAAGGGCATGTATGGCGTTGTATGTCACCGCGGGTTGTTTTTAACAACACCCGCTTCTCAGAGAGGGTGGGGGTGGGGGGGTGTCTTTGTGCTTATAGTTTCCTTTTCGACAGACGTCGACGGCAGATCTGATGATATTTCATTCCTTTTCCAGATGTGCCTTTGATCACTCGCTTCTATTTTTACAACCTTTCTTTGTCACAGAGACGTGACAAATCAATCGGAAACGCATAGGATGGAGTACTTTAGAGTACGCACATGCAAACATGGGTGGCGGGTGGGCGTAGTGGGGGGGTATAAGAGTCGTCAGAAATGTTTGACATCACTACTTTAAATTAGTGATAGGGCTTGCGTCAGAATTTCCCTGCAGCGCTGGTTTGAAGCTCGACAGACAAGAGCGTCTTACGTAAGGAAAACCTGACTTTGGATTCAAATCACAACCAATTCAGGAATCCTTCTCTCACACGACTTCAAATGTGATTGAACGTGTCTACTAGTCATACCTCATTTAGTTAGCTTCCATACGCAACTCCAATAAGTGAATTTCCATGAAGTGCGATGCAATATTAATAAACTATCTTCATAGTTAAAGCACAGAAAACATTTTAGAACTATTGTTAGAGCCCCGTAGACATGAAATAACACCCCTATAGTCACATAACTGCTGTTATTCTTTGTTTTAACCACATTGCTGAATTGATCTCATGCGCAGGCTACCGGATCACTGCAGGCATAAAAAGTTAGTTAGCTTCCAAACACAACAGCAATAAGTGAATTTCCATGAAGTACAATGCAATATTAATAAACTATCTTCATAGTTAAAGAATAGAAAACATTTTAGAAAAGTTGTTAGAGCCCTGCAGACATGAAATAACACCCCTATAGTCATGTTAACCTGCTGTTATTCTTCGTTTTAACCACATTGCTGAATTGATCTCATGCACAGGCTACCGGATCACTGCAGGGATTAAAAAAAAAATAAAATTAAAAAATAAAAATAAAAAATTTAAAAATTAAAAAAGTTTTAGCTAACCAGTTAGCCTACAATTTATTTATTCTAAACTCAGGGTTTCAAGCAGAATGGTGAAAAAGACAAAGTAACAAGCCAAAATGTTACCACTTCCACACTAAATATGAGGATAACTTATTTTTCTCCACTGGTGTCTCATACATGTAACATTACTTATACCTAGTGACCACAATAGTACCGAAAACTTGTATTTTTTGAATAATAATAATAGACCATAGTCAACCAGGAAACACACGTATATTTTTCAGTCCGGACTAAAAGTGCTCATGAACCATATTTGGCACACAGGCTGTAGGTTTCCCACACATTGCTTCAAAAAAAAAAAAACGGACCATAACATGATCTCAAACAGTGAATAATTTAATTTAGCACCTCCCCCCCATCCCGCCTGCTGACTGGCATCAGTTAGGCTCCACTCAGATGGTCAAGGATGGCATTAGTTTACCTAATTCCCCCGAATTTGTTGGGTTTTAACGGATTAAAGCGGAGTGGGGGGGGGTGGGGGTGGGGGGGCTCTCAGTTGCTGCTCTTGTGAATTTCCAGATTTTTGCATTTGTAATGATTGATATTTTATAATCTGTGTGTGCTTTTTTTTTTTTACTGTAATGGTTGTTAATCTTTGCAGGTTATCTATCATCGAGCAGTTTAGCGGATTGGGTGCTTGTTGGTAAAATAAAAAATAAAAAAAATGACAGCCGTGTCGCATTCCGCTATGGATGACCGTTCAAGCACATGTAAATACAACTGGATGAATAATCTAAATGTACACTCAAAGCTTTAATAAATCATTTCCTGGAGGTTTATAACTCATCAGGAATCCATTAAAAAAAATAAATAAATAAAAAAAGGCCACAAGCTATACTTCATTACTAGCCGCCTGAAAAATTCATGGCGTTAGCGTTGAAGCTACAGTTCACAATTAAGGCCGAAAAGCAGAGAGACAAGCGGCCTGCAAATGAGTCGGAGGCTCCAAAGCGCCGCCGTACGCTCTTTCCCTCCAATCAATCCTCTGTCCCCATACAACTGCTGCTATTGATCAGAGATGCTCATTAACCGGCCGCCGCCGCAACACCGTGATATTTCCTTCTAAAAGCACGGAAGTGAGGATGTCAGGTCCGAGAGCGTCCTGCGCGTACGGCGGCGTCTTCTAATGACGCTGATCATTTCCGTGACAGGCTGCCGTCTGCTTTAATGCGCTAAGCTAATACAGCGCGGCGGCTCTAAGGTAGAGTCGGAATCCGAGATAAAAGCTCAGGGCATTGAATTGATCCGCTACCGGTCTGGTTCGGGTTGTCGTGGGAGACGCTTCGCCTCCCATCCCGCCAAGATTCATCGGTTCAAGCTCAAAGACTAAAGAGGACTAGCTCTCTATGAAGTACTGAAGTGTGAAGGATAAATACTAGATAGGACAGCCTGATGGGACATCTCAGTTTGGTAGAGCCGTTTTATCAAGCTGTCCTGTCAAACCTCAGCATATATGATATGATAAAGACTAGATAGGACAGGATTCTGACCTGATGATGATGGTGATCTGTTCAGATGATGAAATGTCCAAGCCAACCTGAAGGGTCCAGTCGTGATAGATTCAATGACCTGAAAATACAATGACACGGATGAATGACAATACTCAAGCTGCAATTTCATTCATTCATTCATTCATTTTCTATCGCTTAGCGGGCGTGCTGGAACCTATCCCAGCTGTCTTCAGGCCAGCCAATCACAGGGCACATATAGACAAACAACCATTCACACTCACATTCATACCTATGGACAATTTGGAGTCGCCAATTAACCTAGCATGTTTTTGGAATGTGGGAGGAAACCGGAGCACCCGGAGAAAACATGCAAACAGAGATGCGCGAGGGTGGAATCGAACTCGGGTCTCCTAGCTGTGAGGCCTGGCTGCAAAATGTCAGTAGATCGTGAAACACCGGTCAACAAAGATGTAAACTGATTGTAGCTGGGCTGCACGGTGGTCGAGTGGTTAGCACAAAGGCCTCACAGCTAAGAGACCTGAGTTCAATTCCACCCTCGGCCATCTCTGTGTGGAGTTTGCATGCTAGGTTAATTAGCGACTCCAAATTGTCCATAGGTATGAATGTGAGTGTGAATGGTTGTTTGTCTATATGTGCCCTGTGATTGGCTTGCCCCTGCCTCTCGCCCCAAGACAGCTGGGATAGGCTCCAGCACCCCTCGGCTCCCTTTGTGAGGCTAAGCGGTAGAAAATGAATGAATGTAACTGAAACAATGATGTATCACATTTGCATATTGTGGAGTAAAAAACACGGCATTGTGTGGAAACTCCCACCCGTCCACGTTTAGTCATGCCTTCTTCCAATCTGGATGGTTAGCGGTGATGTTTATTTATTTTTACGCTTGCTTACCATGGCTCGCTTCAACTCTGTCCCCTGTTTGAACCCCTCTCTGCCGGTGTGAAAAATTCATGGCCGTGATAATATATGTATATGGAATATACGCCTTTTGTTTTTTTTCCTTTTTACTTTATGTGTCTTTTTTTTTTCTTCTTAATAAACAGATGGCCCTGGAATGATCCTTTTTCTCACTGTTGCTACGGTAACCGCACAGCCAGAGCAGGTGTAACCTTATTCTTCACCCTGGTCTTGGGATGTCACTTTTTTTTTTTTTTTTAGTACATATGCATAAATTGTATAGCTTTTTTTTATGATTTTTCCGAGGTAGTGTTATTCTTTCTATGTAAATGAAAATAAGCCCCGAGGCTTTACACACTCAAAAGTACAAGTAAGCAGTAGAGATGATGTTCCTTACAAAGCAATATTGTACGCTTATTATGCAGTACTTTTCACCGTGAAGTCGACTTTGTACTTTGATTCAGCACCTTGGAAGAGTCGATTCCTTGTATGTGTCGTTGCTGAATTCATGCAAACAGCGCTGACATTTGACCCTAATGGTCAATTTCACGGGGCGGAGCAGACTGGAACCATTTAAAAAAAAAAAGAAAGGTAAATTATGAGGTCACTAAAAAGCTCACCAAGCTAGCAAAAGGCTATTAATCACCTGAAGTGTCGGGTCTGGCTTCTTATCTGAAGCCGAACATGAACATTCATTGTGGACTCTGTTGTGTTTAATTGCTCAGTCAAGTGAGCAGTAGATATTCGCTGCCTTCACAGACAACACGTTTACTGGAAAATCAATATTTACGCCTATTAGATTCACAGGTGCGGCAGGGTTATTCACTTATTGGGAGAAGACGGACAAAAAGCGATGTGGAAGAATAAATTAGGATTTAAAGCCGTTATAATTTATGTTTGTTACAAACGAGTAAAAAAAAAAATGAACAAAAAAACAGATGATTTGTGTGCGTTTTTCCACATTTCGGTTTGTGGTTGTACTTTGTGGAAACAAGCTGTGCTACTATACATATATACACATACATATATACACATACACACATATATATAAAATAACTAATACATATATAATAATAATAATATATAATAACTAATATATAATATATATTTATTATTATTATTATATTAGTTATTTTTGTGCTGTTTATTTTTTCTTGTAATGTTTACTTTATTCCCATAATATTCTTATAATATTCTTACATTATTATTAATATGAATATTAATATATTATTCTAAACAACTTTTTTCTGACAACCTAATTTTCCAAAAAATACAAATATTGTTTCACACAATATTAAGACTCGAAAAAAAATAATTTTTCTACAAAAATTGCATTTTTCCTCATAATATTGTGTTCTCGTAAAATAATTTTTTTCCTCACTAGATTTCACATTTTTTTTCCTCTTAATATTTTGACTTTATTCTTGTAAAATGAATGCTGATTTTTCGAAAAAATAAAAATATTATTTTGTTTCTCACAATATTAAGACTCAAATAAAAAATATTTTTCTACAAAATTGCATTTTTCCTCATAATATTGTGTTATTTTTTTTGTTAAATTATTTTTTTCTCACTGGATTCACGTTTTTTCTCTTAATATTTTGACTTTATTCTTGTAAAACGAATGCAGATTTTTGCTGCATTTTGTTATTTTTTTAATATATTTTTAATATATTTAATTTTAATAGCCATTTCCCCCCCAACTGTGCCGTTTTTTTTTCCAAATTCTTGTAAATATTCGTCTCGTAATGTTTACTTTATTCCCATAGTATTCTTATAATATTAATATATTATTATATATTACTAATAATATAAATATTAATATATTCTTCTAAACAACTTTTTTCTGACCACCTAATTTTCCAAAAAATAAAAATATTATTTTATTTCTCACAATATTAAGACTTGAAAAAATATATTTCTCTAAAAAAAAAAAAAAAAAAAAAAGCATTTTTCCTCGTTATAAAAAAGTAGTACTTTTTCGCTGTGATCATATCCTCTCAAAGGGCCGCATTGTTTTAGCTTCAATAAGCTTTTTGTTCTGGTGTCTCAATCGCTGCGTGAACCATCCATTACTCGGTCAGATGAGCTTTACAGTTTGGAAGGAGAGACCGGCATCCATTTTTAATGGCTGTTTTGAAAAGTCAACAGTGCACGGAAACAATACGTGTTAGCACATGCTAGCCTCTGCTGGGAACCCGCCGCATTTGTTCATTCCTAGTGTAGCTATTTGATTAGACGTGGGTATGGTGTGACTGCATAATTTGGAAGAGTGGTGCACCGCAGGGCTCCATCATTGAACCACTGCTATTTTAGCTTCATGAACAACATTATCAGATTAATACTGAAAAGACATTTTATGTTGAAAATTGTTATTCTCAAAAGCTATTCTCTTCACAAGTACCCCTTCAAGTTGGTATTTGAACCCACAACCATTCATCACGTATATTCGTCCCTGTCTGTCAGCTACAAACTCCACCGCAATCCCCTTGTCGCCGAAGATGAGAGTCAAATTATTGCAATAACGGGTCCATTTTAACGCTCGCCCGTACATCACTTCAAAGGTCACGCTTTGTTTTTGCCGCCTTTAAGGCCACAATGTTTTGTCGTACAAAAAAAAAAAAAAACGTCTGTCTGCATGGAATTGCCGAGCGGTCGTAAGATCAGGGCACGTGTACGTCTCGCCCCCCCCCCCCCCCCGTGGGGAGCGCACTGCAGAGGATTTGTGAGGCAGCAAAGGTCAGAGATTTTTCTTGCGGGGAGCTAAACGCTGTCCTGAGTCGGGCATCGCAGCCTTCAACGATAACTTTGACACGAGTGGAGACTAATTGCTCCGGTTTTGAACGTGCCCTCGTAACCCGACTTTTCTAGCGGATTTATCTTTAATTGGCTGTAATGAAGTTTCAGGCCTTGATCCGCAGCATGTTTTTAGTTGACTTATATTCCCCCCCCCCATCACATTATTTCCTTCACAAGGCCACAATTACAATTTGGTATGTAGTTGGGTTTTAAGGTCACGGTTCAGGTCATTTTTGATCCAGCAAAGAAAGAAAAAACTGCTTAGCTTTTATGTAAACACAATTCATTATTTTTAAAAAGTGCTAGCAGGAAACAGAAAGCTAACAACGGAAGAGGATTTTTAAGCTCTATCGACTTCTTGGCACTAGCGAGGAATCCTGCTTGATAAAGGCTGGGCTGTATTGTACAGTGGAACCTTGGTTAGCATACGCCCTAGTTAGCATGTTCTTTGCTTTACATCAAAATACAAAAGGTTGCATGTCCCGGTGAGCGTACAATATGACGTTCGGGTTGTGTTAGTGATGGTTTGATGGAATCCTGCTTGATAAAAGGCTGGGCTGTATTGTACAGTGGAACCTTGGTTAGCATATGCCCTAGTTAGCACGTTCTTTGCTTTACATCGAAATGTATACAAAAGGTTGCATGTCCCGGTGAGCGTACTATATGATGTTCGTCTTGTGTTAGTAGTAGGTAGGTAGGTAGGTAGCTAGCTAGCTAGGTAGCTAGGTAGATAAGAGACTTCCTTTATTGTCATTGCACAATAACACAGCAGTGAAATTGCCAATGAAATGTTGTTGCTTGGCTCCCGTTTAAAAATAATAAATAATAATAAATAATAATAAATAATAATAAATAATAATAAATAATAATAAATAATAATAAATAATAATAAATAATAATAAATAATAATAAATAATAATAAATAATAATAAATAATAATAAATAATAATAAATAATAATAAATAATAATAAATAATAATAAATAATAATAAATATTGTAGAGAATAAATAGATTACATCAAATATGAACAACAATGTACAGTGTGAACAGTAAATTGAACAAATAATTTAAATAATTTTGAATAAATAATAATAATGTAAGTTTTGCGTGTGTGTGTGGGTAGGTAGAGGGGCTTATTAGTAATGTACTTTTTTTTTTTTTTTACAAAACGGTGTGTTAGCATGTTCATTATGGAAACCGGAATTTAATGCCATCGTCCGTCAAAAAAGGTCTTTAATCAAAGTAAAAGTCAAGTTAAATGCTCATTTAGTCTAATATTTTATGGATGAACAACTACAATTGTTCTGTTTGTTGGGTGTTGGCATTAATGGGTTTGCATTATTTCTTATTGGAAATAATTTAATATGTATTGTTAGGAATGGAATATTTTCCAATGTTTTATTTTCCAAGTAATATTCCAAGTAACATTTTGCTGTATCATTATAAGTCGTCCTTCCTGTCTCCTGGCTCAGCCCCTTAGCCAAGGATTGGTTGAAACCAGATACAACCACTACACCAACAAACAGAGAATGGGAAGTTTTATGGTCATCGGGATGACCTCCACAGCAGATATACGAGGAAGAAGAAGTCGGCTTTAGTTTAGAAATTGGACGTCACTGAGCTTTGGTTGTCGCCCGCGCTGGGATTGCAATGTTTTTTCTTATCTACTACTTTGGATATTTGATTGTAAACCTTGCATGGCACAGATTGATGGTGTTAGCCAAGGTTCCACTGTGACAATATGGTGAGGTCATACTCCCTGGAGGAAATTGGTACACCTCTGCCATGTCCTGAATGTTCCATAAAAAAAAAAAAGTGAATCCTTTACACGCCTATGTGACAGCCATCAAAACACCCCCCCTACCTGTGAGGGTAATAAGCCCGGCCACCTCCTTTGTGCGACCTTTTCAACCAGGAAATGACAGCCGTTTAGAAAAGGTTCATTCTCCTGTTTAACACCGCTTCTTTGCTAGAAAATGCTAGCCAACCTCCTGAGAAACAAAGTATTCAAAACTCACGTGCGCTTTCTTTGGAGGACCTTGTGATGTCGACAGGAAGAATGACAACACGCTTTATACATGCCAACATCGTACGAGCAAAACGTAGGCTTTCATCCGCTGTGTCTTTTTGTAGTGGGTTTTAAAAATACTCAAGGATCTGTCACTTATACGTGCATGCAGCTAGACGGCTATTTCTGACCGCCTCTTGATGTGTAACGGAAATCTAGTCCCTATAGAAACCCTGACTTTGTTGATCAGCTGATTCTAATGAAGAGAAGACAGTCAATGCTATTTCTTCTCCGACAAAGCAATACGACTAATATATTGTTTACGCTGCATATTTGCTTATCTCAGGCATTTCTACACACGTCACACACGTCACACACGTCACTGTAACAGGCGGATGTTAAGAATCAACCTCCAACCGGGGTTATCCAAAACTGAAAACAATGCATATTTCATAATTATACAAAAAAAAAAAAGTTTTTAGCTGTGCTACTATACCCTTGTGAGCATCAGAAAGTCATATGTTGCTACAAAAAAGGCAATGAAAAGAAGAAAGACAAAGCATCTTTCGACTTTTGTGGGTTTTTCTAAGAGTTTTTTAGTGTACATAGACTTCCATGACACCTTGAGAAGTGGAAAGAAGAAAATAAATTCAAAGATTATGTTCATTTTTAATTATTCTTTTCTCTTTTATTTCACTTGCCAATAAACTTAAAATACAGGACTGGGTATTGGTATCGGAGGTCAGTATTTATTAAGTAATTATTATTATTATTATTATTATTATTATTATTATTATTATTATTATTATTATTATTATTATAATTATATTATTATTATAATTATTATATTATTATATTATTATATTATTATATTATTATTATTATATTATTATATTATTATTTGTATTTATTATTATTTATTATTATATTTGTATGTTATTTTTGTGCCGTTTATTTTTTCTCGTAATGTTTATTTTATTCCCATAATATTCTTATAATATTAATATATTATAATATATTATTATTAATATAAATAGTAGTATATTTTTCTAAACGTTTTTCTGACCACCTAATTTTCCAAAAAATAAAAATTTTATTTTGTTTCTCAGAATATTAATATTAATATTAATAAGAATACATTTATAATTAATTATAGAGAAAACATTTCTACAAAAATTGCATTTTTCCTCATATTGTGTTCTCGTTAAAAAAACATTTTTCACTGGATTTCACGTTTTTTTTTCTCTTAATATTTTGACTTTATTCTTGTAAAATGATTGCTGATTTTTCAATTTTTGCTGCATTTTGTTATTTTATATTTGTAGAATAACACACAAACCACATCAATGCGAACCCAACATATCAGAAAAGAGGCAAAAAAATTGCTTTCATGGAAAATTACAGTCTGAAATCAGAGCATATGTAAATTTTTAAATAAAAAAAGTTGATAATTAATGATCAGTTAATTAATTGTTGCCACCCTGACGTTTCCCTCCCAGTTGTGGAAAGCAGGTTCCATATTCACAAATCCCTGTTTGGTCCCCGCGGAGATGACGAAGCTGAAGGATTTTGACACGTTTAATGAAAACAGTAAAGCACAACAGATTTAAGTGTCAGCACAGCTGTTAATTATTTCACTCCAAGTCAGAGGGGACTGGGGGGGGGGGGGGGGGGGGGGGGGGTTGGCGAGGGGGGGGGGGTGCTGAAATACGGAAAAGCCTCACGCTCAGCAAATTTAAAACGGCGCATGTTAATTGAAACAAAACAGCGGCAACTAGTTGGGTAGCGCCCGGGCCTGCCAAGGGACGCCCATGTCTTGGCAAGTGATGTGTTCGCTTCCAAAACGGCGTTTGGAGGTCAGTGGAACTACTTCAGTGATGCTCACTCTCGCTTGGCGCCCGGGTGCTGATGACACACGGCCAACTTGTTTATTGCCGCGGTCCAGTAAAGGAGCGGAAACTTTTTTTTTAATGTTTAGAAGGAACACAAGCCATTAAGTTGGGTAATTGATCAACTGGTTGCCAGCAGGATGTTTTTACATTTTAAGTGCTGGTGATTTTATACCCCAAACTTTGTCAAATAGGAAGATAAAACCTGAAAAGCAAACCCCGAAGGAGTCCTAAAAGTCTAACCGTATAGCAGACAACTGAAAAAGCCATAAAGATGCATACAATCAAACAAATCCTCGACATTGACAAGGAAAAGTGAAAGTTACGCTTGTGTAGAAGTGAGAAATAAGCTTGTGTGAGTCAGATATAAAGCTACTCTATCCACCAGAGGAACCTGGAGCTGAGAGCCCAGATGGAGGCTAACGCATTAACTCAGAACCAAATTGGTACATGCTTGTATATTTGTCAGGTATACATTTTGAATGTTAAGCTGCTGTGTGCTGAATTTAGTGTTCATACTAAGATATGACACCATGAGTCCAGCTATGTTATGCCATCATACAGTATGACCTCTTAAACCCCAAAGGAGTCCTAAAAGTCTAACCCTATAGCAGACAACTGAAAAAGCCATTAAAAAATGCATAAAATCATACAAGTCCTCAACAGTGACAATGAAAAGTGAAAGTTAAGCTTGTGTAGACATGATAAATAAGCACTGCTCCCAATAGTCTTCTGCGAGGAAACCCGAGTACCCAGACAAAAACCCACACGTATAGCAGACAACTGAAAAAGCCATAAAAAATGCCTAAAATCATACAAGTCCTCGATATTGACAAGGAAAAGTGAACGTTACGCTTGTGTAGAAGTGAGAAATAAGCTTGTGTGAGTCCAATTTTTTTTCTGTGAGACAGATATAAAGCTACTCTATCCCAAATTGGACCCAAATTGGTACATGGTTGTATATTTGTCAGGTATACATTTTGAATGTTAAGCTGCTGTGTGCTGAATCTAGTGTGTTCATCCTCAGATGACACCATGAGTCCAGTTATGTTATTCCGTCATACAGTATGACCTCTTAAACCCCAAAGGAGTCCTAAAAGTCTAACCGTATAGCAGACAACTGAAAAAGCCATAAAATATGCATTGACAAGGAAAAGTGAAAGCTAAGCTTGTGTAGAAGTAAGAAATAAGCTTGTGTGAGTCAGATATTCAGCTACTCTATCCCAAATTGGACCCAAATTGGTACATGTTTGTATATTTGTCAGGTATACCTTTTGAATGTTAAGCTGCTGTGTGCTGAATTTAGTGTGTTCATCCTCAGATGACACCATGAGTCCAGCTATGTTTTTCCGTCATACAGTATGACCTCTTAAACCCCAAAGGAGTCCTATAAGTCTAACTGTATAGCAGACAACTGAAAAAAGATGCATAAAATCATACAAGTCTTCGATATTGACAAGGAAAAGTGAACGTTAAGCTTGTGTAGAAGTGAGAATTAAGCTTGTGTGAGTCCAATTTTTTTTTTCCGTGAGTCAGATATAAAGCTACTCTATCCCAAATTGGTACACGTTTGTATATTTGTCAGGTATACATTTTCAATGTTAAGCTGCTGTGTGCTGAATTTAGTGTTTATCCTTAGATGTTATGCCATCATACAGTATGACCGCTTGCCAAGTGAGAAATAAGCTTGTGTGAGTCCATTTTATTTTCTATGAGTAAAATATAAAGCTACTGTTTCACAATGTGTGTGTGTGTGTCTTCCTATGAGAAGCTAATGGACTGAATCTAAAGGTGTAATAATATCTAAGAACGACTTAAAACCTGTAAGAGACTACTTTGCACTTGATTTATCAACGTTATGACGTTTGTCTTCATATTCCAAAAGGCCTTGGCTGCACTTTCATATCTCCGCTAATGTACTTCTGCGGCGGATGGTCTCATTTGAAGTGAAAAATGTGTGAAAATGAGTCGTGCTTAAGGGTACGGCTGCCCTGGGACTGACAATTTAACCATCACAGTGACACCTAAATTGGGATCAGGTTGCTCCGCTGCATACTAAACCTTTAAGTCCAAATGTGGGGAAAAGATAACATGAAGATCCCCCCCGAAAAGGTGAGGTCGTAGCGTTTGTGACTGAATGTAGCGAGACAGAAATATGGATACGTGCTTCAAAGTGTTGTTTCCGATATGAAAATAATACATCAGACTCGGAACGGCGGAGTCTGTCAGCGAGTGTGGTCGCCCGACGTTTGTCGAGCGAAAATTGCCCCCCAGCAACAATAATGATGTGACTTGACAGCTATTCAAAAAGCAGCTCTTTGAGGACAGGAAGAGCATGGCGTCACCGCCGTCACCTCAACACGGCTCATTCCCTCCAAAAAAAGGATGTCATCGTCGGAGGTGGATGCGGAGCAACAAAAAAAGGGAAGTGATGTTTTTGTTGAAAGTCGAGGTAAACGACGACGGAGCTCCTTTTGTCACTCGGCATGACGCGGGGGCGGAGGCTTGTCTGGGAATTAGGCACACTATTATCATTATGCGTTATCGTGTGCATCGGCGTCTTTTATTATATTTATAACTAGTATTTACCTTAATAGCTCATTTTATGGATGTTAAATAGAAATACTTTGAATCAAATGACTCGACAGTAGGGATCGTAGTACGAGTCCGAACTCTTGCAACTACACTCTGGATCAAAATTTGAAGACCAATTGAAAAATTGCAAGAATGTAATTTTTTTTTACATCATAAAGCAGTTAATTGCCTTGCACCTCCATATTTGTCAGAACTGGAGTGGGCTCGGAACCCCGCCAGGGTCCTACGGTCCTCAAAGCAGCATTTGTTGGAAGTCCCTAGGGTAAGGACTAAACTCTAGGCTCAAAACCTATTTACTCAGACTGGTTTTTAATACACAGTAATGATTTTAGACACATTTTAGCCATTTTAAAGTCATATTGTATTGTTATTATATTGTATTATATTGTTATATTATATTTATTATATATTGCTATTATATATATTATATTTATTATATTATTATATTATATTTATTATATTATATTTATTGTATTATTATATTATATTATTTAAATTTAATGTTGATTTTAATGGAAAGCACTTTAGTCACCTTGTTGTAAAGGGCTCTACAAATAAAAGTTTGATTGATTGATTTTTGTAGTAGCGTTTCAAAAGTAGCGCTTGGGAGTGAGACAGAAACATGTTGAGTAAGCAAATTAGTGGAATCGATCTTTGACCAGCTGATTGAAAGCTTAAAACTTTTAAAGCTTAAAAGCTTTTAAAAGCCAAAAATTTGGGCAAAAATGTCATTTTCTGTCAGGTGTTCACACTCATGATGATGTCTTCATGTCAAAGGCAAAAATGCTTTCCCTCTTTGAATATGGTCAGGTTGCCAGATTGTCTCCGAGCCTGTCATTGCTGCTGAGGTTGGACTCAGTAAGACAGTTATTTCAAATTCTTCAAGGATCCTTCAAGGATTTCGAAAAATCAAAATGTTAGACTGGTCATGAGTCGAAGGATCCAGTGGCTGTCCGTCAAGACCATCTCGGCCCAAATGAAGTTTTGTTACTGGTGCCGAGTGGAGTCCAATAACCATCAGAAGGCCTCAAAAGCCTCATCTCCTTCATTCATGGGTCGCGGGGGGTGCTGGAGCCTATCCCAGCTGTCTTGGGGCGAGAGGCGGGGTACACCCTGGACTGGTGGCCAGCCAATCACAGGGCACATATAGACAAACAACCATTCACACTCACATTCATACCTATGGACAATTTGGAGTCGCTAATTAACCTAGCATGTTTTTGGAATGTGGGAGGAAACCGGAGTACCCGGAGAAAACCAAAAAAAAAAATAGCATTAGGTTGTGCAGGGGTGTCAAACGGTAACCTCTTTTGGACCATCCTGAGTGTTTTGATCGTTTTAAAAAAGTTATTTTTTTTTAACTCGCATTTCTTCTATTAGCATTTTGAAGCTCTATCTAGACCAGGGGTGGGCAAACTATGGCCCGGGGGCCACATCCGGCCCGCCAAGTGATTGAATATGGCCCGCCTGTTCTTTTTAAAGTATTTCATTTAAATTTATCGTACAACCTGGCATCATGGCTTGAGCCAACCTTTTGATGGTTTAAGTAGCTGTTTTATCAATATTGTTATTTGATGTGGTCTATTGTTTACAAAGTGCTCCTGAAAAAAGGGACACAAGCACAATAAAAAATAAAAAAATAATAATAAAACAATTTTTAAAAAAATGAATTAATTCATTCATTCATTTTCTACCACTTATCCTCACGAGGATCGCGTGGGTTGCTGGAGCCTATCCCAGCTGTCCTCGGGCGAGACACGGAGTACACTCTGGACTGGTCGCCAGCCAATCACAGGGCACATATAGACAAACAACCATTCACACTCACATAAAATAAAAATATTTCAATAATAATAATAATTTAATTTATAACGCACTTTACATCAAATGAATGACCTCAAAGTGCACATATAGCAGATTGCATGACACTTTTTCAGATACAACAATTCCAGGTGGACAGTTACGTGTAAAAAACATAATAGTCTGGCCCCTCGTCAATTTTGTTAAATTAATGCGGCCCGCGAGTCAAAAAGTTTGCCCTTTTGTGTATGTGGACCGATATGAAGTTCGAGTAGTCGTCCTTTAGAGAAGAAGTGATTACAACGTCCAGTACATTTGCACACTGAAATCATGTGTCTGATATCCAATCCCGGTCTTCATTCCATGCTGCCTATTTTGTACATTAGCTGTGTCCCCCCCCCCCCCCCCCAAACGTGCCGGCAAGAAAATGATCCCAATTCTTCTCCCACACCGCTAAGTCAGTCAAAGCTAGCACGCTGGTGTGATGGAGAGCACTTAAGCGACATGAATAATTGCAGTCTTTATTGGAACGTTTGACAAAACGGATCCCGAGATTGGTCGTGCGTCTTCCTAACGGCGCATTAAGTCATCGTAAATATGAAAGAGGTTGTCCAAATGGGACATGAACTGTGTCTTTATCAATCCGAAATGAGACGCTCTTCTCTCAGCTTCATCGCCGCGTCCTTGAAACGCCTCTGGCGTCTGTTACGGCGACGTTTGATTTGTCCGCTTTGCAACTAAATGAGATAATAATCTTAAAAGCTGCTGGTCTTTGAAAGGTGTTTTGCTTTGTCTTTTAAAATGAGTGCAATAGTGCCTCATCATTGGGAGCCTTTTGAATACAAATTCAAGTGGGGGCGGGACAGCTGTCATGTCCGGATTTACAATACAGCTGGACTTCTAAGGTGAAAAATAATCCATTTGGAAATGCTGGTCCCGCCTCTTCATAAGGTTCCAATTTGAAAACAATGGAAATAACATTCCAACTGCACATATCCACGTCCTAAAATTAAAGTTTTCCCATAATGCATTTCATTGGAGGACAAGCAGCATAGAAAATGGAATGCCAAAGTGAAAGTTAAGCTTGTGTAGAGGTGAGAAATAAGCTTGTGTGAGTCAGATATAAAGCTACTCTATCCACTAGAGGAGCCTGGAGCTCAGACCCCAGATGGAGGCTGACGCATTGCTCAGAAGCAAATTGGTACATGTTTGTATACAGGTGTACCTTTTGGATGTTAAGCTGCTGTGTGCTGAATTTAGTGTTCATACGAAGATGATTTTAATATTGTTTATAAATGGAGCTAAATGTAATCTAGTCATGAACGTCAATGTCAAGCGAGCACGAGGGTTTGATGGGATGCTTGTTTGTGTACCAGTGTGTTAGCATGTTGTTTACCTGCGTTACGGTCGTGTGGGTTGTTTCAGGTGTTCAGCTAATGCAAACTTAGTGAGATATACCATATTTTCTGGACTATAAGTCGCTTTGGAATATAAGTCGCACAATGCCAAAAATGCATAATTAGGTAGAAAAACATACATAAATCATAAATTAGAGTATAAGTCGCATTATTTGCGGGTAATTAATTTTCCAAACTACAGACATTACATCCTCTTGGAAGGCAAGTTCTACCAATAAAAGAATAGAGAACAGACTGAATAGGTGTAAGATATGCTAACACAATGGTTATTCAGCTACACCAAAAAATAAACAAACAGAAAAGTTGTCCAGTGTTTATGTAACAAACAGTTTTTTCATTTATAAGTCGCTCTGGGGTATAAGTCGCAGGAACAGCCAACCTAGGAAAAAAAGTGTGACTTATAGTATAGAAAATACGGTATTTACCACCTTCCAAATTTAGTTTTTACATTATAGTTAGCGTGCAGACCTCACAGCTAGGAGACCAGGGTTCAATTCCACCCTCGGCCATCTCTGTGTGGAGTTTGCATGTTCTCCCCGTAGTTGCGTGGGTTTTCTCCGGTTTCCTCCCACATTCCAAAAACATGCTAGGTTAATTAGCGACTCCAAATTGTCCATAGGTATGAATGTGAGTGTGAATGGTTGTTTGTCTATATGTGCCCTGTGATTTGGCTGGCGACCAGTCCAGGGTGTACCCCGGCACTCGCCAGCCACAAGACAGCTGGGATAGGCTCCAGCACCCCCGCGACCTTCGTGAGGAAAAGTGGTAGAAAATGAATGAACATTTAAGCATTATTAGAGCCCTCTAGATATGAAATAACACCCCTATAGTCATGTTTATGCTAAAACTGGTTTATTGTAGACACACTATGTTTCTATTGTGACCCAACACTGTAGCCAATCTTTACTTTTGTTCCCGAAAATACGGTAATCCATTCCAAACAACCACACACTTGAAAAAAATACCGTAATCAGGGGTTTGGCACTAAGGCAGATTGATATATATATAAATATATATTGCAGCTTGATATACACCCACAGTAAAGCACAGCTAAGTGAGGTTTGTTTACTTCCTGGTTGGTGCTGTCTGATATTGGCACCCTGAAACGTATATCAGTAAATGGAAAAGCATGAGTTATAGGCACAAAATGAGAATTGGGTAAGGAAACAGACATTGTCTTTGGTCACTTACTTCCTCTCCCCCCTCACCTAATAAGCTGAGAAAAATAAAGCTTGTTTTAATAGCCTAAATATCCTGTCGAGGTAAAAAGCCACTTTTTTTTTTAATGAAGCCATTATCATGCAGCAATTGAGGATAATATTGTTTCCCCTTGTAATGCGACCTCGTCCCACATCCAACGAGACTCAAACCGCTTCCCTCAAGACGAGCTGCGGAACCTTCGCCGAGCTCGTTCTCAACCAGCAATCCCGGCATAACGTGCCAATTTTTAAAACACCAGGCATGCAAATTACCGGGGATTTGAACGCGTCAATCTGCGTGGCTTGATAAGATTAGCAATGTTGTGTTGAAGTCTTGAAAAGACGCGTTTTTTTTTTGTGATCATGCGAACAATTTAGGTTTAATTAAGGGGAAAATTCTTCCCGACAAGCTTTTTAAGTGCTACACATATAAAAGACTGTCCATTAAAAACTCACTTCATGTGAGATTATCCCCCCCGTTGAAAAACACTCGATGCGTAATTTCCTCCACATCCAAGTGTTTGGGAGACGGCCCTTTAGGCAGTGGAGCATAAACATCCTTGTTGTATGAAGGATGACTGCGCAGTGTAATATTAATTACGCCGACATCTGCTCTATTAAACTGCAGGAACTCACTAAAAAAAAAAAAAAAAAAAAGAATGCACTGGGAAATGGACTAAATAGGAACAATAAACAGATTTGACTCCGGTATAATGAAGAACCGAGATCATTTATTTCAGGAAGATGAAAACTATTCCAGTGACCGAGGCCTCGCTGGGCCACTCGCGCTAATGAACATTTATCCTCGACATTGTTCCGCTTGTTTTACGCCAGGATTTTGCTGGGCTCTTAATCGCCGTCTCAGGTTTATTGATGTAAACAGCTGGACCAATTAAGAAGGTTTTGCTTAGACCAAATAGGATTTATTTATTTATTTATTTTTTTGGACTAAAGTAATGAGGTACCCATTTTAGGGCGTGTTCACGCTACACAAATCATAGCATGCTTCATGCATAAAATCAGGCAACGACTATTTCACGATCGAAATACATACTCAGAATTATTCGAAAGTCAGAACCCATGCGTAATAAAAATCCTATTTTGTGGAAATTCACTTATCTTGGTACGGTCTGGAACCAATTAACTGCAGTAAAGAAGAAATTACTGTAATGTATATTACGGATTAGTAGTCTCAATCTACTGTATATATATATATATATATATATATATATATATATATATATATATATATATATATATATATATATATATATATATATATATATATATATATATATATATATATATATATATATATAAGAACATATACTATGTATTTTTAAGCATTTTTAAGCATTTTCAAGCAGAAAAAGGAACAAAAATTACAAATATAAACCATTCACAGACCATTCACTAGGTGTCAGTAATGTTGGGTGAGACAACTAAACTCTGAACCCCAGATTTCACTTCCTGTCCCCCCGTCATTCAGCTCCCCTCGGGACACATTTATAGTAACACACAAGCACAAGTCTTGTTTATGACTTATTTACTCCTATTATGTCTACTATATTGGCTAATGTACTAATGTAACATTGACTATAGGGGTGTTAGTTCATGTGTAGAGGTCTCTAATGTTAAATAAATACTGTATTATCTATTCTGATGCTATGGAAATCAATATTAATTCTGAATCAGGCGGCACGGCGGACGAGTGGTTAGCGTGCAGACCTCACAGCTCGGGGGCCAGGGTTCAATTCCACCCTCATGTGTGGAGTTTGCATGTTCTCCCCATGCATGCGTGGGTTTTCACGGGTGTTCACACACAAGCACAAGTCTTGTTTATGACTTATTTACTCCTATTATGTCTACTATATTGGCTAATACTAGTGTAACATTGACTATAGGGGTGTTAGTTCATGTCTAGAGGTCTCTAATGTTATATAAATACTGTATTATCTATTCTGCCGCTATGGAAATCAATATTAATTCTGAATCAGGCGGCACGGCGGACGAGTGGTTAGCGCGCAGACCTCACAGCTCAGAGACCAGGGTTCAATTCCACCCTCGGCCATCTCTGTGTGGAGTTTGCATGTTCTCCCTGTGCACGCGTGGGGTTTTCACGGGTGTTAACGCACAAGCACAAGTCTTGTTTATGACTTATTTACTCCTATTATGTCTACTATATTGAGTAATACGAGTGTAACATTGACTATAGGGGTGTTAGTTCATGTCTAGAGGTCTCTAATGTTATATAAATACTGTACAATCTATTCTGCCGCTATGGAAATCAATATTAATTCTGAATCAGGCGGCACGGCAGATGAGTGTTTAGCATGCAGACCTCACAGCTCGGAGACCAGGGTTCAATTCCACCCTCAGCCATCTCTGTGTGGAGTTTGCATGTTCTCCCCATGCATGCGTGGATTTTCACACAAGCACAAGTCTTGTTTATGACTTATTTACTCCTATTATGTCTATTATATTGGCTAATACTAGTGTAACATTGACTATAGGGGTGTTAGTTCATGTCTAGAGGTATCTAATGTTAAATACTGTATTATCTATTCTCCCGCTATAAAAATAGTCAATATATCAATACTGAATCATGCTTGGCAGAAATGCAGTGTTTTTGGCGACACCTAGTGGCCACAATTGTGTAATTCGTTTTGCCACACACACAAACTGAATGACACAGAACAATGGATTATGAAGTACTTTCAAATACGCTTCTGTCTAAGTAAGCGCAACAATAAGGGGCTTTCCGGGGGGTTTATTCCAAAAAGAATGAACTCATTTCATTACGTAATATTTCATGAATAATAGCACCAAATAGAATTCTACTCAAAATCCGGGTTTTATTTACTTCAAATGTGTGCACCGCCTGCAGCACACAGACAACGTCGATGCGATAAGAGAAAATTCCTCCCAGATGCGTATCAGCATATCACGATCAAGTGAACATCGCCCGAGGAACCACGCGTATACGGGACCCCCGGTGGCGGCCTTTTCGAAAACTTTTGAATGGTCACCGTCATGTTCTGTTACCGTGCTTGAGGCGTCATGAAATCAAATAACTCTACATGATACCAATGTGCATTGAGGGATGTATTTTAGAGCACGCCGTCCGTTATCCTTTTAGCACGTATCCGAGAGACCCAATGAGCATATCCTATATTTTTTTCCGAGAGCCCCAAAGGCGCATTTGATGTGACGATATCCGCTAAACTGCTCGAGAGTCAAAAGGCTGTTACCCTTTTGTCTCGGCAAAGCCGCTCATAAGCTCCCCGTTTCTCCCTCGCCACGCCATCGTGAGGATACATTGCCCGCGTGTGTAAGAGTCATTAGGCAATTAATTTATTGTACAAAAAGTACACACCCCTGGTGTCAAATTCCATTTCGCCGGAGCTGACTGAAGCGGGTGTGTGGGGGCGAGAGGGGCGGGGGGTAGACAAAAGATGATAGAAACCTGCTGTGGACGTATTATGGCACATGGCAGAATATAAGACGTTTATTCCTTATTGTGTTTACATTAGCACCCAGTGAAATGAAAGGGGGAAGCTGCTATGGAGGTTTTCCTGGGAGATTCATCATGAATACACGCTACTACGTAGTACTCCAGAGTACTCCATATATCACTCATTTAGCCACTCCACATGGGTGGAAGTGGGATGAATCATATGATTATAAAAGTCATTCAATAGTGACTAATGTAGGTTATTCATCATAACTGACACTATTATACAAATAAATACAAATTATATCAATATTAGAATAAATATTAGTAATTTTTCCCCATTTAAAAAAATATGTAAATATAACGAAACTGTTCCAAAAATATTAAGAAAATAAACATTATAGAGAATAATCGGTTTTAAATGCAGACAACAATCTAAAATAATTATAAATTATTGTAATTTTTTTATTACATTTTTAATGTAATTTTTCACATACAATTTTTTAATTTTTTTAAATTAAAAAAAATATATATTTTTTAAATTTTTTAATTGTTGATGTGGCAAGCTCAAATTAAACCGTGTTATCACCTTCTATATATCAAGTGCTGGCACTCGCAACTTTCTTTGGCCCCGTGGTGTGTTATTTAGCAGTCACACAAGTCACACAATTAAAATCAACACATCAACTGCTTTGTCTTTGAAAAACGACTCAACATTTAAAAAATAAAAGTGAATCATATTTAAACAGGTATGCCTATTTTTGTTGGGTTGTCTAATAATAACAACAACAAATAAAATGAGATACCGGATATCTGAATAGTGCAATAGTGCAAGTGACACCTTCAAGTGCATCGTTATTCCAGGTTTTGCCTTGGGATTGTAATAAATGCAGTTTGTATTGAGTGTAATAATTCTAATGTAATATTATTACACCTCGGAAGGAATCACCCTTGAGTCACATGCTGAGCGGCAAAATGAGATAAGAGGGGAGGAACAAAAAAAAACAACCCAGTTTGACAAAGATGATAATTATTATGACGTATTTGTTCATAGTTTTTGAGTGGTTAGCACCAATGTAGGTATACTACTATTTAGTACTACTACTATTTACTACTATACTATTTTAATTTTTTAATTATTTTTTTTATTTAAAATATTTTTAAATATTGCTTGGTGTTATCCCATATTTTATTATTTTTTATTTTTATTATTTTTATTATTTTTTTTTAATTTTTATTTGGGTAAATACTATCAATATTTCAGATTTCAACCAGAATTAAAGGGGTGGAATTTATTCTCCACATTATTATTATTATTATTATTTATTATTACTTATCTTCTTTTGTGTCTGTTATTATATGGGAGCCAGGCAACGACATTTCGTTGGCAATTTCACTACTGTGTTTTTGTGCAATGACAATAAAGGGAGTCTATCTATCTATCTGGAATGCTATTGGTCGATTTTATTGCCATCCAAGTTATAAACTGTGAAGCATTTTGTGCACCTGACTTCCTTGTATGCAGTTTCCATCCAGACATTCATCAATGCAATCACTCCTCGCTAGCTATTAATGATAAATGCCACCTTTCATTATAGGAATAAACAAAAAACCTCCAATGAATCCGACGTCTCACCTGCGTCTACATTCAGGTGTGTGATTAAGACGTGCCATTTAATGAATGCCATCCCTCCTCTTGTCGGTAATTAACGACAACTAAATCAGAACTCAAGACGGGGGAAACCGATGTCGTCAAGCTCTTACTTGACTCTCTTATTTATAGTCCAAAGTACGCCTCTTGTGTTTCTATTTCAATAAAACGAGGATTATTTCATCTCTTCCTTACTTCCGGAGTACAACAGCAGAACATGTGAGGACAATAGCGGCAAAAAAAAAGGGAAGTCTTCAGAGATTATGGTTTAATTTTATCTATAAACATTTGACACATTTCCCTTTAAGCTCTCCCTTTCGGCAGCCTGGATTACACAAGTTAATCTGTATATCTGCAAAACATTATCCTGCATTTGTGATGTTTTTGTGGCAGAGTCGCTTGCTGCGTCACACTACCTCTGCCGGGCAGATTAAGTGTGTGTGTGTGTGTGTTGGGGCTTTAGTGGAAGTGCTCAAAAGGGGCTCTGAGGGGGCTCTACCCCAGATCCATTCAGGGATTACACCCTGGTATCTCCCCTCCACTATCTTCGCTATTGAAAAGCGGCGAGATGCTCGGCGACCTGACTTTGTATGATTGGTTTCACAGCTGAGGTGTCGCCGGTTGTAGTTTCTCGTTGTTATGTATACAAGCGCTGGAACTGGACGCCATCATTCATTTCAGATAGCTTAGCTCGTGTGGAAACGGATTTTATGGTTTTTAAAATGAGGCAATTCCACCATAATTCATAAACAAATACTAAATGAGGATAAATGAGAAAGTGTGTGCGTGAATCCTGAACCGAGATTTTTATTTTTTTTTTCAACCAAAAACCGAGGAACGAATCAGCAACCACCAGGATGAAGACGATTACCTGAGCCATTACATGTTTCCACCAACAGGGGGCGACCATTTTTCATTCATTCATTCATTTTCTACCGCTTTTTCCTCACAAGGGTAGCAGGGGTGCTGGAGCTTATCCCAGCTGTCGTCTATACCCTGGACTGGTGGCCAGCCAATCACAGGGCACATATAGACAAACAACCATTCACACTCACATTCATACCTATGGACAATTTGGAGTCGCTAATTAACCTAGCATGTTTTTGGAATGTGGGAGGAAACCGGAGTACCCGGAGAAAACCCACGCATGCACGGGGAGAACATGCAAACTCCACACAGAGATGGCCGATAGTGGGAAAAGACAAAATAAGAATCCAAAAAGTTACCACTTCCACAAAAAATAGGAGGAGAACTCATTAATTCATTCATTTTCTACCGCTTTTTCCTCACAAGGGTCGCAGGGGTGCTGGAGCCTATCCCAGCTGTCTTCAGGCGAGAGGCGGGGTACACCCTGGACTGGTGGCCAGCCAATCACAGGGCACATATAGACAAACAACCATTCACACTCACATTCATACCTATGGACAAGTTGGAGTTGCTAATTAACCTAGCATGTTTTTCCATGGGGAAAAAAATGACACTGAATGATGGAAAACATGGGTCCTGATTGGTTGCCTACATTTTGGGAGGAGTTAGCAAAACATGCAGAGTAGAAAGCAGAGAAAGTCAAATAGATGAAAAATGCAAAGAACATATTCTATGTATTTTTAAGCATTTTCAAGCATAAAAATGAACAAAAAATACAAATAAGCGATTAAAAGACGCATTCAAATTGTGAATATCGTCTCCCACACTGGTCACTAGGTGTCAGTAATTAGACACACAATCACCAACTAAACTCTGAACCCCAGATTTCACTTCCTGTCCCCCCTTCATTCAGCTCCCCTCGGGACACATTTATAGTAACACGTCTTGTTTATGAATTATTTACTCCTGTTATGTCAATTATATTGGCTAATACTACTGTAACATTGACTATAGGGGTGTTAGTTCATGTCTAGAGGTCTCTAATGTTAATTAAATACTGTATTATCTATTGTGCCGCTATGGAAATAATCAATATTAATTTAGAATCATGCTTGGGAGTGATGCAGTGATCATGGTCGGGGTTGGAACTAAATAATAACAATAAAGGAAGTATTACTGCGTACAAATACAACATTATGTAATGGTTTGCAAGTACAATGATTTTAGTAAATTGCAGTTCCGTATTAAAAATACAGCATTAATATCCACTAAAGTTGATTCAAGGCAACTGCAACGCCCCAAACATACAGTACAGTACCCCCCCCCCAAAGTGATGAGTCACAGGTTGGTTTCCACCAGGAAGTCGAAAAGTGCAAATGTCCGACTGTTTAGCAGTACTGTTCCGTCACTGGAACTCTAAATAATCCCATAAAGAATACATGTAAACATCCCGTAAAACCACTTCCACACACTGTCCAACGCAAGTAGGTCGGGACCCCACTACGATCCACGCTTGATGTTGCCCCCCCCACTTCCCGTGTCACGCTGGCGAGCATCAATTCTTTGATTCACAGAGAGCGAGTCGAAGGCACTCGCCACACTTTGATGCTGACCATATTAAAAATACATGGCGGGAACTCGAACACGTCACTCCGTAAGAGAGAGACATTTAATAGAGTGCTTGTTTGCCTCCTACCCCCCCGCCCCCCCACACCGAACTGCACTTGTAGGATGCAGGAGGCTGTTTTTATTTCTCTCCGACTCTAATCCCTTCCTACTTATTTGCAGGTACGAAGCTGCGGCAGGGAGAAGCGACCCGATGAGATTAAGGTGTTAGATTAAATCTAACAGTGATTAAATAAGCAGGCGTTTTATGGCTGAAGCAAATTAATTTCCCCTGAGTCATGTCAGCCAGGCGAGTGCTGTTTTGCTGTGGAGTCGACGAATGTGTGTGTGCTGCTGATATTTGCTATCATGGCAGCCGCCAACTAAAATAGCTTGCTAATGCCTGGCCTCGTGGCAAAGGTCACATGGCGGAGTCAAACTCTGCTGAAAACTTTATTTTAATGTAACATACTCAGAAATTTTTTAATATACTTATATATTTTGCTTTTTGGGATGTTTTTTTTCAGGTAACCCTGAGCCGGGTTTCCTTATATGGGCGTGCCAGGGAACAAGATGAATATATCTAGAATAGGTGAAGATTCTGGAAGATCTAGAAAGCTTTCTATGCTGGTTATGTGTTTGTAGCTACACTTAAATAGTCCGGCTGGCCCCTGCGACTGTATATAAAATTATAGATATAATTTAAACATGTGCTGCCTTCAAGTTCATGTAGTTTTTTTTTTCCACTTTTTCACTCCCTCACGTTTACGTCCCGTACGTGTTGACGCTGTTTGCACTTCCTTTATTGAAGGGATGACTAGGGAGTTCAGGAAAGGCATGCTTTGGGTGCCAATTAATGGTAATTAATAGTTTATTTTTATTTGAACATGCATCAGATTACAATTGAATGCATCACATAATCAGTTCACAGTTCCACATGTCCAAAAGGAGTAGGAAGAAGCAAAGGTTATTGGATCCTATGCCTCCATCTGGTACTTTTACAATCAGTAACTGTTACATTTGTTGACTTTCTGCCATTTTTTAATTTTATTTTTCTGTGTATTTTTTTATAATTTTTTTATTTTGTATTTATTTTTTATTTTATTTTTCTGTGTATTTCTTATATTTTTTATTTATTTTTTATTTTATTTTTCAGTGTATTTTTTATCATTTTTTGATTTTGTATTTATTTTTTACTTTATCTTTCAGTGTATTTTTATTTGTATTGTATTGTATTTATTTGTTTTATTATTTTAATATTTTAACTTTAATATTTTAATAAATAAAAATCAATAAATTAATTCATAATAAATACAAATATATTTTTGTTTTTGTTTTTATTTTATTTTTATTTTTATTACACATACCAAAGTATGATGTGACATGACCAAATAATTATATATATAATTATTGTCTACCATGTTTTAAAAGCACGTTCTTTGATCATTTTAGTGTGCACAACATCTATAAAAAGTAAGTCTGCATCCACCAACACATATAAGGTGTCCTGGCTGGTCAGCCAGATTATACAGGGTAAAAAAAAAATTTAAAAAAAGGCCAGTTTATCATCAAAAAGTGCAGACCGTAACAACAAAACACCCGATTGTTTGTTCTTTACTCCTGCTGTAGGATTTGCTCATGAATCTGTGCAGTCAAAGATATCAGTCACTCTACGCATTTGACACTGATGTATGCTCGTTTCCAATACAAACGCTCAAACGTTCAAGGCACATCAAACTGGTCCTAACTGGCATGCAAACGGCACCAAAATGGGAACGAGTGGGGGGGGAGAAAATAGCTTTCTTGCGTTTGTGCACATATGACACTGCCAGATAAATATCTCTTTAAATGATAGCGGCTCACACGGCAGGTGAATTATGTTAGCAACCCCCCCACCACTACCACAACCACACCAACCCCCCCACCCCCCACTCTCCTCCTCAGCGCAGACGGTCTGAATTGAGCAATCGCTGGCAGGCAAAGCACAATTTGGATTAGCCAAAGCCCAACTGATAGGTCAGCTTAGCCCATAATGGAGCAGCTTAGGCCGTGTCTGCATGATTAGAACATTCTTAGCAGCCTGTTTCTTTGCATCCAGATGTTGTGAGACCCCCCCCCCCCACATCCCCAACCCACCCACACACACACACCTACCCACCTCCATCCAAATATGGAGTCAAATCACGTACAATGATGCATCATATCACTGCTGCAGAGTGATGCCAACAAAAAGCTGAATTATTAATAGGTGGCTTATTTCAAGGGTGTCCAGCGTGCCGCCCGTGGGGGGGCATTTGCAGCCTTTTTAAAAAAAATTTATTTCAGAAAATATTCTGAATAAAATTAGAATCCAACAAGAAAGTGACAAAAAGAATGTCATAATATGGAAAAATAATGCAATTTTGGCAGCATAAAATTCAAATATGAGTGAGAAAACAACAAATTTGTTATTTAAAATATTGGACTAGTGTCATAATTACAATTAATTAATTAAAAAAAATTAGAATAAAATTAGAATCCAACAAAAAAGTGAGAATATTATGATAATAACATAATAAGGACAACTAATGCAATTTCAGCAGCATAAAGTTAAAATATGAGAGACAAAACAACAAATAACTGTAATTAAAAATATGATATTGGACTAATGTCATAATTACAATTAACTAATTTCAGAAAATATTCAGAATAAAATTATAATCCAACAAGAAAGTGATAATTTTATGAGAATAACCTCATGATAATGAAAAATAATGCAATTTTAGCAGCATAAAGTTCAAATATGAGACACAAAACAACAAATATTTGTAATTGAAAATATAATATTGGACTAATGTCATAATAACAATTAATAAAAAAAAATTCAGAAGAAAATTAGAATTCAACAAAAAAGTGAAAATTTTGAGAATAATGTCATTAATAAGGACAAAATGCAATTTTAGCAGCATAAAGTTCAAATATGAGAGACAAAATATTATATTTAAAATATAATATTGGACTAATGTAATAATTAAGAATATTAATTCAGAATAAAATTAGAATCCAACAAGTTATAATATTATGAGAATAACATAAGGATAAATAATGCAATTTTAGCAGCATAATGTTCATATATGAGCGACAAAACAACAAATAATTGTAATTAAAAATCTAATATTGGACTCATGTCATAATTACAACAAGTACAAGGAGTTTAAAGAGTAATAAAACAGCCTCTGTGGTCACCCGTAGTTTATTTATTCTTTTTGCTCGACTTTTTCCTACTACTTTTCGGACATGCTGATTATTTTTTTTTATTGTCATTTATTGTCTGTTGTCATTTCCAGGAAACACAGCCCAGGGCAAAGTTTAATAAGGTCCGTTAGACGTGCATAATGATCAGTTTAGAGAGAATGCTGATCTGCTGATTTATGCATATTCATATTGCTAAAACGATGCTGAATTAATTTGATAGGGTCATATAAAAGTAGAAGCAGAGTTGAAAAGCGGGGTGGGGTGGTGGTGAGGGGGGGGGGGGGGGCTTCACAGCAGTCAACCGGGTGTCTTTCTGCGCTATTGCAACAGCCAACATCAATATTTGAGCGAGCGATTCCACCTGCCCCCGCGTGATGCGCCAAGAAGAATTGAACTTGCGGTGCAGTGTTTTCTTTGATTGCTCTTCAAGGTGCCTTGGCAACACTTTGCTACGTGCTACATGTATTAAACGTGAGAAGTAAAAGCAGGGGGAAACACTGCGGATGATGATGATGATAAGTCACCATGGGATGTAATTTACCCTGGACGTCATTCGTTAGCATGACTCATTGTGTTATTGCTTAGTCTTTAGCTGACATTTCTTTATATGTGATACAACATTTGGCTGTTATTTATTTAGATTTATTTAGATTTAAACAAAAACAAAACAAAAAAAAATTACAATTAAAGTGGTCCTTCAAAAAATACAACCATTACCCATTTAAAAAGGTATAAGGCTTCATAATAATAATAAACAAAAACAAAAAAATAATAAACAAAAACAAAAGAAAAAAATTACAATTAAAGTGGTCCTTCGCCACTTTGTCTATACTAGTCATTTCAATTTGTTTTATTTATTTAGTTTATTTATTGACTTATTATAGTTGGGAACGTATATTTTCCTGAAACTTACCCATGTAACTTGTTAAGTACAGTGGGGCAAAAAAGTATTTAGTCAGCCACCAATTGTGCAAGTTCTCCCACTTAAAAAGATGAGAGAGGCCTGTAATTTTCATCATAGGTACGCTTCAACTATGAGAGACAAAATGAGAAAAAAAAATCCAGATAATCATATTGTTTGATTTTTAAAGAATTTATTTGCAAATCATGGTGGAAAATAAGTATTTGGTCAAAAACAAAAGTTCATCTCAATACTTTGTGATATACCCTTTGTTGGCAATGACAGAGATCAAACGTTTTCTGTAACTCTTCACAAGATTTTCACACACTGTTGTAGGTATTTTGGCCCATTCCTCCATGCAGATCGCCTCTAGAGCAGTGATGTTTAGGGGCTGTCGCTGGGCAACACGGATTTTCAACTCCCTCCAAAGATTTTCTATGGGGTTGAGATCTGGAGACTGGCTAGGCCACTCCAGGACCTTGAAATGCTTCTTATGAAGCCACTCCTTCGTTGCCCGGGCGGTGTGTTTGGGATCGTTGTCATGCTGAAAGACCCAGCCACGTTTCATCTTCAGTGCCCTTGCTGATGGAAGAAGGTTTTCATTCAGAATCTCACGATACATGGCCCCATTCATTCTCCCATTTACACGGATCAGTTGTCCTGGTCCCTTTGCAGAAAAACAGCCCCAGAGCATGATGTTTCCACCCCCATGCTTCACAGTAGGTATGGTGTTGTTTGGATGCAACTCAGCATTCTTTCTCCTCCAAACACGACGAGTTGAGTTGATACCAAAAAGTTCTATTTTGGTTTCATCTGACCATATTACATTCTCCCAATCCTCTTCTGGATCATCCAAATGCTCTCTAGCAAACTTCAGACGGGCTTGGACATGTACTGGCTTCAGCAGGGGGACACGTCTGGCACTGCAGGATTTGAGTCCCTGGCGGCGGAGTGTGTTACTTATGGTAGCCTTCGTTAATATGGTCCCAGCTCTCTGCAGGTCTTTCACTAGGTCCCCCCGTGTGGTTCTGGGATTTTTGCTCACCGTTCTTGTTATCATTTTGACCCCACGGGGTGAGATCTTGCGTGGAGCCCCAGATCGAGGGAGATTATCGGTGGTCTTGTAGGTCTTCCATTTTCTCACAATTGCTCCCACAGTTGATTTCTTCACACCAAGCTGCTTAACTATTGCAGATTCAGTCTTCCCAGCCTGGTGCAGGTCTACAATTTTGTTTCTGATGTCCTTTGACAGCTCTTTGGTCTTGGCCATAGTGGAGTTTGGAGTGTGACTGTCTGAGGTTGTGGACAGGTGTCTTTTATACTGATAACCAGTTCAAACAGGTGCCATCAATACAGGTAACGAGTGGAGGACAGAGGAGCTTCTTAAAGAAGAACTTACAGGTCTGTGAGAGCCACAAATCTTGCTTGTTTGTAGGTGACCAAATACTTATTTTCCACCATGATTTGCAAATAAATTCTTTAAAAATCAAACAATGTGATTATCTGGATTTTTTTTTCTCATTTTGTCTCTCATAGTTGAAGCGTACCTATGATGAAAATTACAGGCCTCTCTCATCTTTTTAAGTGGGAGAACTTGCACAATTGGTGGCTGACTAAATACTTTTTTGCCCCACTGTATGTTGAAAAAAAATACAACCATTACCCATTTAAAAAAGGTATAAGGCTTCATAATAATAATAATAATAATAATAATAATATAACATTCATATGGGATCACTGCAGACACAGACATGCATGATTCATAGCGTGCATGAAATGTATGCTAATTAAGGGTGTGCCAATAATGAGCACGCAGTCATTAATATGACAGTAGTTAGCCAGAAACTGAATGGAGTACTCACACAGTACCCAGACTCTAATTTACAGTGGAACAATTATTCCAGTACTTTTTTTTTTTTTTGCAGTCATTAGCGCCTAAAGAGCAAAGTTACGTTTATTGCAGGTTTGATGTCGAACAAAATGACCAATTAGCTGAATTTAAGGTGCACCCGCAGGGCTTGCATGTGTAGCCTTAACTTTGAATTCTACGCCCAAGCTAATGACGGCTCGCTATGGAAGGCTTAAGGCAGAACTTAAATGTGAGACGCTGGGACTCTTCTGGGTTAAAAAGGAGTTTGACTGAGGACAGGAAATTGAAGAAAACGCTCTTTGCTCTTAATTGTGTGAGGAAAACAAAAACAAAACAAAAAAATTACAATTAAAGTGGTCCTTCGCCACTTTGTGGTTTGAATTTCACGGCTTCACTCATGTTTTTCCCAAAATTTATGAATAAATATATGAATAATTCATACTGTTTTGTGGGTAAAAACAGCCTATTAGTCAAACAATGTGAATAATGTTAATATTAGAGCATCGCAAACCTTATTAGAGCCCTCTAGACATGAAATAACACCCCTATAGTCACCTTCATGGTAAACCTAACATTATTAGAGCCCTCAATATATGAAATAACACCCCTATAGTCACTTACATTAAGATATGCCTTAAGATTAAGATATGCCTTTATTCGTCCCTCAGTGGGGAAATTTGTACATGGTGAACCTAACATCATTAGAGCCCTCTAGACATGAAATAGCACCCCTATAGTCACCTTCATGGTAAACCTAACATTATTAGAGCCCTCTAGACATGAAATAACACCCCTATAGTCACCTTCATGGTGAACCTAACATTATTAGAGCCCTCAATATATGAAATAACACCCCTATAGTCACCTTCATAGTAAACCTAACATTATTAGAGCCCTCAATATATGAAATAACACCCCTATAGTCACCTCCATGGTAAACCTAACATTATTAGAGCCCTCAATATATGAAATAACACCCCTATAGTCACCTCCATGGTAAACCTAACATTATTAGAGCCCTCTAGACATGAAATAACACCCCTATAGTCACCTTCACAGTAAACCCAACATTATTAGAGCCCTCTAGACATGAAATAACACCCCTATAGTCACTTTCGTGGTAAACTTATTATTAGAGCCCTCTAGACATGAAATAACACCCCTATAGTCACCTTCACTGTATTTTAATTATATTATATATTAATATATATATTATTTCCTGTGGATAAACATGATTTCGAAAAATGTTTCGAATACAATGAGATGAAACATCTCATTCCTATGAGAATAAAGTTCATGAGAATAAAATATTAAACATATTATGAATATTTGTTAAATCCTGACAAAAAAAGGGAAAAAAAAGATTTTCCTGTGTATTTTATTCCTATTTTTTCTTCAAATGACAAAACCTCTTTGAATAAATTGTGGGGTTTTTTTTTCTCCCTGTGTTAATTCCTGATCATTCCAGCAGCGTTTATCCCTGAGAAAGTCCTTGTGACTGCGTGGAAATTGTTCCCAGCCAACTTCCACTCGACGCCACAGGTCTGACAGCAGAAAGCCAATAGCGTGTAATACCCCCGTCATGGCCCATTCTGCTCCAGGGTACTGAATCAACACAAATGCTTGGCATTTTTCATTATGTTTTTAATACCTATCTCACGCAAGACACTGACAATGATGCAAGGCGAGAGTTTGTTTTTTTTTTTTTTTTTCCAAGCTTTAGACAGAGCTTAGCAAAGGGGAAGTAAAGTTGACGTAGCGGTGTTCCTGTGCCTGAACGCGGTAATAGCATCTGGGAACAAACCCCAAAAGCATCGTGTATTATTCACAACTGGCGTTGCAATATTCATTTTGTGTGCTTGGGGTATTTTGTGTGCATTCATGGCATTCAGCCAGCAACCTTGTACCGCATCTTTTGGGGAAAATGGCGCTAATTATGCCATCAGTGAGAAAATTCTGTATTAATACTACAGTGAAAGTGATCTTTTAAGGGTATTCACAGCAGGGCTTCACTGCCCATTTTTGCAGCGACAGGAGGAAAAGTTGAGCTAATTTGTCCTGACATTTCTTTGCGAGAAGAAAACTGCTGAATAGCTTTATATGGAGTATTTTTTTTGCAATTGAAAAAAAAAAAAGACATACTTTTGTGTCTGAGCTTGTGTTGCCTCCTCCAGTGTTGTGTCACACTGACCTTCAGGTCCAGAATGAATGGAGCACAAAAAACAAGAAAAGAGATGAGGTCATTTGTAGTAAAAGGTTGAAAGCCATGTGTTTTTCTTTGGGAAAGAAATAACCCCTTTTAGATTTATTCAGTGTACCAACAATTCTAAAAATACTAAATTATCTTGCCTTGACTCCTTGGAACTCGCATTGTAAGTTGTCTGCAGTATGCTAGGCTATAAGTGGTGGTTAATTGGTTCCAGACCCGACTGTAATAAATGAATGTCTGCAAAGTAGGATTCACAATTTGGAGTTGCCAATTAACCTAGCATGTTTTTGGAATGTGGGAGGAAACCGGAGTACCCGGAGAAAACCCATGTATGCACGGGGAGAACATGCAAACTCCACACAGAGATGGCCTGAGGGTGGAATTGAACTCGGGTCTGCTAGCTGTGTGGCCTGCGTGCTAACCACTCTTGCAGCTGCAAAGTAGGATTCCTGATTCATAAATGGAACATTTTCGCATCACAGCATCACAGTTAGAGCCCTCTAGACATGAAATAACACCCCTATAGTCACCTTCATGGTGAACCTAACATTATTAGAGCTCTCTAGACATTAAATAACACCCCTATAGTCACCTTCATGGTGAACCTAACATTATTAGAGCCCTCTAGACATGAAACAACACCCCTATAGTCACCTTCACGGTAAACCTAACATTATTAGAGCCCTCTAGACATGAAATAACACCCCTATAGTCACCTTCATGGTAAACCTAACATTATTAGAGCTCTATAGACATGAAATAGCACCCCTATAGTGACCTTCATGGTAAACCTCACATTATTTGAGCCCTCTAGACATGAAATAGCACCCCTATAGTGACCTTCATGGTGAACCTCACATTATTTGTGCCCTCTAGACATGAAATAACACTCCTATAGTCACCTTCACGGTGAACCTAACATTATTAGAGTCCTCCAGATGTGAAATAACACCCCTATAGTCACCTTCATGGTGAACCTAACATTATTAGAGCCCTCCAGAGTGAAATAACACCCCTATAGTCACCTTCATGGTAAACCTAACATTATTAGAGCCCTCTAGACATGAAATAACACCCCTATAGTGACCTTCATGGTAAACCTAACATTATTAGAGCCCTCTAGACATGAAATAGCACCCCTATAGTGACCTTCATGGTAAACCTCACATTATTAGAGCCCTCTAGACATGAATTAGCACCCCATAGTGACCTTCATGGTAAACCTCACATTATTTGTGCCCTCTAGACATGAAATAACACCCCTATAGTCACCTTCACGGTGAACCTAACATTATTAGAGTCCTCCAGATGCGAAATAACACCCCTATAGTCACCTTCATGGTGAACCTAACATTATTAGAGCCCTCCAGAGTGAAATAACACCCCTATAGTCACCTTCATGGTAAACCTAACATTATTAGAGCCCTCTAAACATGAAATAACACCCCTATAGTCACCTTCATGGTTAACCTAACATTATTAGAGCCCTCTAGACATGAAATAACACCCCTATAGTCACCTTCATGGTAAACCTATGGTAACCTAACCCCCCCCCCGATTGTCTGACATCACAAATGTGCCATTGTGCAAGATTATTATTTTTGTCCGTCTATTCCTAGAATTGAAATAGGAGCGCTGCGCCTCCTTTGTAGAGTGTAATGTGGAGACAGCAAAGACAGCAATATCCTTTTGATAAGTTGATTTGAGATAAGATTGCTTCCCTCTTATTGTCTCCGCAGATTTAAGTTAAAAATAGACACTTTTTTTTTTCCCCCTACAGCTGGCGTCGACATGTTGAGCGCTAATGGTGCAGCGTGGAATCAGCTTTCCAAACATCCTCACAGCTCTCTTTCTCCCACACATTATTTCCCGATGTTTCATGTCCAAAAAAAAAAAAGTGCCTCAGATGTCGGTGCTGCAGTCTGGCGATGCAGCTGAGAGAAGTACCTGGCTGGTCGCATGCCGTTGGAAGTGCGGCGGTCTTTAGGGAGATCACGGGGAGGAGATGGGGAATGTGTTTTTTTTTTTTTTTTTTGATCAGGACCAGCTGTCGCTTTCCTGTCCTTAAATATTCTTGACGCTAACAGTCCTGCTGGGCTAAAAGTAGTTGCTGCCTGCGTCCATTCTTGTGCTTGCGATCATTAATATTGACTATTACACACAAAGAATGGACGACTTAGGTTGGGTTTCATGAGGACAATGTTTGGAACTTGAGGACGGCAGCTTTTACCACTTGATTCGATGTTACAACTTCAGGAACCAAAACCATGTTAACGTCTCAAAGTGGACGTTTTTCCTCTTTTTACATTTTTGATAGGACTCAAGTTTGGACTTGATGGGATCTGACATTTATATTATGATTCCTTCATTAGGACCACTACACAATGATGAAATTACATTGGAGGGAGCTGATTGGCCGTGATACAGACTAAACAAGAACTGACAAGGGACAGAAGGAGGGAAGGTTGATTGTTGCCCGAGACACAGATGGAACCAGTACACATTACCCAAGACCCCTGGGGGGGTGACATAGGTGAAAGAAGACCTGAAAATGACAAACTGACTGATATGTGAGCTGCACGGCGGCCGAGTGGTTAGCGCGCAGACCTCACACCTACGAGACCCGGGTTTAATTCCACCCTCGGCGTCGCCACAGATTTTTTTTTAAAGCTTTATTTGACTTTCTAAGTCAAAGTTGATTACTATGTGGGCTAATACTTGTGTAAAGGTGACTATAGGGGTGTTATTTCATGTCTAGAGGGCTCTAATAATGTAAGGTTTCCCATGAAGGTGACTATAGGGGTGTTATTTTATGTCTAGAGGGCTCTAATAAGGTTTGTGATGCTCGAACTGCAGGCGAGTGGTTAGCGTGCAGACCTCACAGCTAGGAAACCAGTTCAATCCTACCCTCTGCCATCTTTGTGTGGAGTAGCGGTAGAAAGCGGCAGAAAATGAATGAATATTTAAGCATTATTAGAGCCCTCTAGACATAAAATAATACCCCTATATTGACTTTTAAACTCCTGTTACTCGAATTTGTAAATAAAAGGAAATAAAACCTTTTAGGGGCTGCACGGTGTGCAAGTGGTTAGCACACAGGCTTCACAAATGGGAGACCCGAGTTCAATTCCACCCTCGGCCATCTCTGTGTGGAGTTTGCATGCGTGGGTTTTTCTCCGGTTTCCTCCCACATTCCAAAAACATGCTAGGTTAATTAGCGACTCCATTTATACTTTTTTTCTTACATATTGCGCAACTACAGGGTCTTGAGACACATGCTAACTCGCAAACTAGAGAGCTAGCGACCTAAACGGTAGCCTTCAAGTTATTTCCTTTAAACTTAAATAAGCCAAAAACTTACCACTTCCACACGGATAGGGAGGATAACTATTAACAGTTATTTAACCTTTAACATGAACATTAATCAAACGTAATAATTTTTTTCTGGGTAGATGATACCATACAGCATCCATATCAAACTTGCGAGGGGCCTGTACTAACATTAAACTTTCATATCAAGGCGAGGGCCTCAAACTCGTGTCCTGCGTGCCACATTTGGCCCGCGGGCCGCGTGTTTGAGACCCCTGCCATACAGCATCCATATCAAACTTGCGCGGGGGGCCTGCACTAACATGAAACTTTCATATTAAGGCGGGGGCCTCAAACTGGTGTCCTGCGGGCCACATTTGGCCCGTGGGCCACGTGTTTGAGACCCCTGCCATACAGCATCCATATCAAACTTGCGCGGGGCCTGCACTAACATTAAACTTTCATATCAAGGCGGGGGCCTCAATCTAGTGTCCTGCGGGCCATTTGTGGCCCACGAGACACGTGTTTGAGACCCCTGCACTAGGGAATCCTGAATAACGACTGATGCAAAAAAAAAAATTGAGGGGCGACAGAACACCTATTAGAATCCAACAATGCACCGTGAATAAGAAATACAATAATAGTTGTGTTCAAGTCCTCAGACGCCTCTATTTTTACTTTACATAAAAAAGCAGCCAATTTATGAAACTGCAAGTTTATATGAAGTGTCCTCATGTACCCCGGCTGCCTTTCATTCGGAAAGCTATTATATAAGCATTGGGGGGGGCAGGGGATCACAAGTGTAATTCCGATAGTGCCAAAAAAAAAAAAATACAAAAAAAATAAAAAAACAAGGCTGCTCCGTGTATAAGCTTCAAGCTAAGACTTTCTCAGCACGCTCAGGTGGAAAGTTCACATTCAGGATCGGAAACAAACAAAAACACAAACCCATCTGGTTCCTTTCGCATTCGTTACCACGCTGATCACCGAGAACGGCAGCTGCACCTTAAAGCTTGACAAAAACAATGCCTCCCACTCCATAACAGACCCCCACAGAAGCCTTTGCTCTGGCCTGTGGGCTCGTGTTCACGTGTGCCAAACAAGTACGCATTCACTTGTTGAGAAATGACTCACTGGAGTGTTTTTTTTTTATTTTTATTTATTTTTTTTAACGTCTCTACTTCTCAGAGAAGCAATAGCATTGTGCTGGTTGTTATCGCAAACATGTCAGTCAGGGTGTAACGATATCTTATTCATTACACGACGACCGCAGCTGCATCAATCAGCTGAATCGTTCATTTAGATCTCCATTGTTGGCACCCGTGAGTCTTTGGTCAGAAACTCCAAAATTACTGATCAAGATGGACACTTTTTTTTTTTTTTTTGCTTAGAAGTACCCAAACTTAATAAAGCCAAATCTGTTTTATTTTTGTAAATAAATTTATAATATCACGGTTGTCTGCTCTCATAAGTGCCGCTGTCTCTCAACCGTCTCTCTAAGGACTCGGTAACTATTCCGACATAAGACTTCTTCGGGATAATTGATTGTATTTGACATGACGTAGAGTAAGCTAACGTATTGGCGCAGATCAATCCAAAGCTCTATGACTCGGAAGACGATGGGAAAGGCGGAAAGGGGGGGGGTGTCTATTTAATCTTTCCTAATTGTCAGAGACAGCCGAGCTTCTCGGGAGAAACGTTCCGTGCGCAAATGGCTCGGACCTATTTAAGAGTTTCTCGGAATGTAAATTAGCTCTCACCTCATCCAGACTCCCAAAGTATTCCCAAATTGCCCAGACCAAACATTGAGCAGGAGTGCTGTGTCTAACTGCATTTAATGCTATACTTCATCTACACCCCCCCACAGTACTATTTCAAGTACTATTGAGAACCTGATGATATATTTTTTTTCAGTACAAACCACTGTATGACTTGCTGGCGCCGGTATTCAAGCATGAATAAAGACACCCACAAAACAGACCATCGTCCCCGATGCATTCAAATAACCACCGGGGTTAAAAAAAAAAATGTTGCCATTGATAGCCGTGGCTGTAGACAACCTCCTGATGTGTTTTTTTCAGTAACTCCACAAGATGGCATCTACAGAGTGGTATCTACCTCTGCATGCGCTTTAAAGTGTTGGCTAAAGTGTTACTGGATGTGAAAGTCAGGTGTTACACTGGTCGCGCCGATTACAATGAACTCATCACGATTAATTCATCATTAATCTCTAATTAATGCCGGCTGAGCAGTTTGCTCCTTACTGCTATTACAACATTGGCTCTGTTGAGTTAACTCGGGGTTATACAAAGTGCGGAAAGGTGGTCATTTGTGGCCCGCAACTTTTTTTTATTATTATTTTATATATTTTTTTTATAATTTTTTTTTATTTTTATTTTATATATTTTTTTATTATTTTTTTTTTATTTTATTTTATATATTTTTTTATTATTTTATTTTTTATTTTTTAGTTAGCCCGTGGCACATTCTACACAATTTAACTAGAAAACTTAACTTTAACTTAAAAAAAAAACAATTTAACAATTTAACTTAAAAATTTAAAAATAAATAGTAATTAAAAAAATATATATATTGAAAAAATTAAAAATATATAAAAAAAATAATAAAATAAAATAAAATAAAAACAAGAATATTCATTCATTCATTTTCTACCGCTTATCCTCACAAGGGTCGTGGGGGGTGCTGGAGCCTTTTACAAGTCAAGTCAAAATATTGAAAGAAAAAAGTAAAAATTTTATGATAACAAAATAATATTATGGGGTAAAAAAATAGCATAAATTTGAAATATTGAAGACAAAAGTAGTATGACAAAAAAAAAAAAACAATGAATAAAGTTTGGTCCTGATAAAACCCGTTTTGACTCGCATCACAATGCAGTTGCCCTGAGTTGATATCAATAATAAGTTTTCACGTTTCTCTCCACTTATCGCCTTTGTCCATTTAACGCTCCGCCAACGTTGCGGTTTTGATTTAATAAAACATTAAAAAAAAGCTTTATGTAAATATGATTAGTACGCACTTGAGTGTATACAGTATATTCTTAGTAGTCCGAGTCGGTAAACAGCAGATGGTGAGGAAGGACCGTTTGGCGCGTTGCTTTATTCCTCTTCCCACCTGAATGACCTATGTGGAGCTCAGCAGCTGATGCAGAAATTTTTAAATAAATAAAATTAGAAAAATACATGCCGAGAGCTCGGCGTTGTTTACTCGGCTTCCACTGGAGCGCAAGACCGCAAGGCAGCTTCATTTGGAATTAGCTTGTTTATCAGCTTTCTGATGACATTTCGGACGTACATGATCCATGACTGATGATGATTTGCCATTGAAAACGAGAGCGAGCGCTAACACGATGCCCGGCGCCGCTCTGTAATTAAATGTATGATGTTTAGTGTTTTTCGTCGGATGAGGACAATAGCTTTTTATGTGCGTGCATTTTTCCAAAGGTAACCTTGAACGATTGGACATGCTTGGAAGATGGCGCCGCACATTACCGACGACGCGCTGGTACATCGTGACCATAGGGGTAGGAAATTGGTTGTTCCAAGGTGATTTCTTTTTAAGCTTCTTTTTATTACCATACAAGATGACGTCGCACCCTTGCGACACCTGCTGAACTTTCGGGAACGGTGAGGCGAGAGCACGAGTCCTTGAAAAGGTTACAGCGAGTCTTTAGCTACCCGGTAGAGACAGGAAGTAGGCGAGACAGCTTAGCCATGAAGCGATATTGTTTGCATTAATGTCACAGTAACTTTTGAACATAGTGTGATGACTGTGACATCGTAAATTCACATTTGTGCTGTCGTTTGTGCTGCAGTTTTTTTCTTCAATATTCCGCTATATCCAGTTTTTACTGGATATAATTTTTTTATGGATGCATTACTGTTTTGATAGACTATTGAACTACGGCAACACTTTATGCGACAAAAACAAGTTATTTGTTTAATTAATTAATATTTATTTATATTTAATATTTTTTATTAATTAATATTTGACTATTCATCACTCCAACTTTATTTGTTGTTTGTTGTTCGTAATTATGTTTTAAAGTATTTTTCTTCAATTAATATTTATTTATATTTGATATTTTTAATTAATGAATATTTGACTATTAATCACTCCAACTTTATTCGTTGTTTGTTGGTAATTATTTTTTAAAGTATTTTTCTTTAATTAATATGTATGTATATTTATATTTAATATTTTTAATTAATTAATATTTGTCTATTCATCACTCCAACTTTATTTGTTGTTTGTAATTATTTTTAAGTATTTTTCTTTAATTAATATTTATTTATATTTAATATTTTTAATGAATTAATATTTGACTATTCATCACTCCAACTTTATTCGTTGTTTGTAATTATTTTTTAAAGTAGTTTTCTTGAATATTTCAACTAAGTATTTGTCCTCAAATTATTTTTTTCTCTTAATATTTTCACTTTACTGTAAAAATTATTGCATTTTTTTCCATTTTTGCTGATTATTTTTTTCCCCTATATATTTTTCCAATGTGCCACCGGCCACTCTTTGGACAACACTGGTCTAGGGCCAAACTGATTACTTGATTAATCGAAATAAGCAGCTTCAGATCGCGGTAATAATAGTTAGTTGCCGGGAATAAGAAGACGTAGCAGGAGGGATAACTTTGCTATACTTAGGAGTATGCAGACCCCCTCTAGTTGTATTTGTAAATGGTTATCCAGCCCACCACTAAGCCACCATCACTAAAAGATACTAAAAGAAGTCTATAAAAGGCAACACGGACTCCATAGGGTTACTGTTTTTTGACAAGTTTTCCCCCTTCTTCACATACTCCACATTGCAAGTTACTTCCCACCTCTATAGTGACAATGCGATAATGAAAAGTAAAATTCTTTCAAGTCTCTTTCCAATCTGCAGATATGTTTAATTTCCCTAACAGGGGCAGGAGGAGTAAGCACAGTTCCCTGCTGCCAAGAGACAAACACGATCCGGAGGGAAATTACCCATCAGCAAGGCAATACTGTTACTTGAGATGCAATTACCAGGCCACTTGCAAGATGCCCGGCCCTAGAAAAACCACGGTGTGTGTGTGTGTGTGTGTGTATATGTGTGTGAGCGACCGGTCGATATGTGCATAACCGCATCTTATGTTTTGCAGGCTAAATTGGATTCTTTGCTGGAGAAGAGTTAATTTAGAATATGTCCAAGATGCAAATGATTGATGTGGCTATATTGTTACAAATGCGGGTGTGGGACAGGGTGGTGCAACCCCCCGCATGGGGGGAAAAAAAATAAAAAAAAATAAGCATGCCTGCATTGCTACAAATGCACAGTTTACATGCTAATTTCCCTTTGCTAAGCTTATGTTTGTGATCAGTTAAATAAGAGTCATAGGAGGCGTTTAATGGACCAATTTAGCGTCAGGATGCTACAAAAGAGAGGGAGCACAGATTGGAACGAGCATCAGTGTAAACATTTGATAAGCTTTTCGCCTGGGGGGGGCTAATGCTACGCCGTGTTATTATTGGTACCAAAATAGAAGTCGCCGCTGCCACAAGGAAGCGAGATGAACGGGATAATTTTTTTTTTGAGGCATATATTCCTCAAGTGAGTGTGGGGGGACATCAACCATTGTACGGCGAATAATCACCTTGAATCTCCTAATTAATCACGTCTGCCTCCGATGAGCGGCGCTCGGAAGAAAAAAGACCGGCGCCGGTTGCAAAGACGCGGAATAAAGCTGCACGGAGTGTTGAGCGTAGCATGCATAATAAATGTATGACAAAACAATACCCCAGGCGCCCCCCCGGTATTAATGATATGCAGCCGACTCATTATTAAAGTTCCAAAACAGCTCCTGGAGTAACACAGATGGAGTCAATTAAGCAATGAGCATGCTTGCTCGGCTGCCGTTTCATCTCCTTGTCTTTTATCTCCCTCATATTACTCCGTGGATGTAATTATTACAGCGAGTATGTTTCTGAGAGCAACATAATGCCCCACTGTTAATAACTCCTGCTTGTGCTTGTAATTTTAAATAATGCAGCACTTGATAAATAGAGCTAATTTGTTTAAAAAAAAAAAACAAAAAAACAACCGCACCGGCGTGGCTGCTTTGGTGTTGCTATGGTAACTGTGATGCAACGCTTGGATCGATATACGCACGGTATACCAGGGATCCATCATGACGCCTCGGTCAAGTTCTCCGCCCGTGAGAAACCATGATGCCGCTCAACTATTTTGCTTGTTTGCTGCTAACTAAAGAGACATGGAGAAAAGTACCGGAAATTGAACTAATTAATATGTTACAGCACTTTTATTGCAAATGTTGACCAGAAATCAGAAGGAGCACTTGATATCGTGTTAGCTTTAGTTTAGTGGTCAAGTAGGATTTGTGGCTCCAAGTGGAAACGGGCCTGAATGAGTCTTTTGATGGTCAAGGCCGACGACCCCCCGTGTATTATTGCCTGGGGCTGCACGGTGTTCAAGTGGTTAGTGCGCAAACCTCACAGCTAGGAGACCAGAGTTCAATTCAACAGTTCAACAGAAAGCGGCAGAAAATGAATGAATATTTGAGCATTATTAGAGCCCTCGAGACATGAAATAACACCCCTATATTGACTTTTAAAGTCCTATTACTCAAATTTGTAAATAAAAAGAAATAAAACCTTTTAGGGGCTGCACGGTGTTCAAGTGGTTTGCACACAAGCCTCACAAATAGGAGACCCGAGTTCAATTCCACCCTGGGCCATCTCTGTGTGGAGTAGCGGTAGAAAGCAGTAGAAAATGAATGAATATTTAAGCATTATTAGAGCCCTCTAGACATGAAATAACACCCCTATTTTGACTTTTAAACTCTTATTACTCGAATTTACCCGAGTTCAATTCCACCCTCAGCCATCTCTGTGTGGAGTTAGCATGTTCTCCCCGTGCATGCGTGGGTTTTCTCCGGGTATTCCGGTTTCCTCCCACATTCCAAAAACATGCTAGGTTAATTAGCGACTCCAAATTGTCCATAGGTATGAATGTGAGTGTGAATGGTTGTTTGTCTATATGTGCCCTGTGATTGGCTGGCCACCAGTCCAGGGTGTGAATTTAAGGATGGTTAACTCAACAATTTGTAGATCAACAGAAGACAATTTAAACCACAACTACAGTAGTCCCTCGTTTATCACAATAAATTGGTTCCTGACCTGTTTTTGATAACTGAATTTCCATGAAGTGGGATTCCTTATTTAAAATTGGAATATTTTCACAGTTAGAGCATAGAAAAATGTATTTACAGTCTTCCAAGTATGTTTTTATTTTAAACAGAACCCTGTAGCTTGGTTGGCAGCCTTTTAAAATCTCTCATTTCTTAATGGTGTTTTGCACCGGAGGAATGACTTAATGGAAAAGCTTTATGTTAACACAAAGTCAACAAAAGATGCAGATTGTTGCCGTTTTAACAAAACAAGACATGAATCACTCCATACAATTATATACTCTTTTTTTCAACTGCGATAAAACCCATTTGTTCTTGCTACAATTGCATCCACAGACAGATTTTCTAATTCAGTCATCACTCGTTTATTGTGGTTCATTTGTACCAGACCTGACTGGGCAAATTATTTGTTTAAAAATTGAATATTTTCATAATTGGAGCATGGAAATCCTGTTTATGACATTAAAAAATATGTTTTTTTAACATTAGAGACCTGTACACATGAAATAGCACCCCTATAGTCAACTTTACACATTCATTCATTCATTTTCTACTGCTTATCCTCACAAGGGTTGCTGGAGTCTATCCCAGCTGTTTTCGGGCGAGAGGCGGGGTACTCCCTGGACTGGTCGCCAGTTTGGAACAATTTGGAGTCGCTAATTAACCTAGCATGATTTTGGAATGTGGGAGGAAACCAGAGTACCCGGAGAAAACCCACGGGGAGAACATGCAAACTCCACACAGAGATGGCAGAGGGTGGAATCGAACTTGCATCTCCTATTTGTGAGGCTTGTGTGCTAACCACTCGCACACCGTGCAGCCCCTAAAAGGTTTTATTTCCTTTTATTTACACATTCGAGTAATAGGAGTTTAAAAGTCAATATAGGGGTGTTATTTCATGTTTAGAGGGCTCTAATAATGTTTAAATATTCATTCATTTTATACCGCTACTCCACACAGAGATGGCCGAGGGTGGAATCGAACTCGGGTCTCCTATTTGTGAGGCTTGTGTGCTAACCACTCGCACACCGTGCAGTCCCTAAAAGGTTTTATTTCCTTTTATTTACAAATTCGAGTAATATGAGTTTAAAAGTCAATATAGGGATGTTATTTCATGTCTAGAGGGCTCTAATAATGCTTAAATATTCATTCATTCATTCCTCTAGCTGCGAGGTCTGTGCGCTAACCACTCCTCCAACGTGCAGCCCAACTTTAAACTAGTATTCCACAAAATAGTACTCGTGTGTTGCTTTAAATGTGTTCCCTGGGAGAGCGTGAACAGGAAGTGATGTCAGGGTTTCGTAGTTTGCCGTGGGTTACGCCCATGACATTAGACCGCCCATTATGAGGGGTTATCGAGCCTGTTGTGAGTTAAGTCAAACCTGCAATAAAAGCTGTTTTTGTTGTATGTGGTTTTCTAGCACGCCTCATGATGTTTTTGTTTTTGTGCGATTCCTCACAGAGACCTGATGCCTTCGACGCTGGAGGGGCAGATCACCATGGAGAAGACCCCCAGCTACTTTGTGACCAACCACGCCCCCAAGCGCATCCACACCATGGCGAGGGACATCAAACTTATTATTGTGGTGCGCAACCCCGTCACCCGAGCCATTTCGGATTACACGCAAACTCTGTCCAAGAAGCCGGAGATCCCAACCTTTGAGGTGCTAGCATTTAAGAACCGGACTCTGGGTCTTATAGACGCCTCGTGGAGCGCTTTACGCATCGGGATATACGCGCTGCACCTGGAGACATGGATGCAGTACTTCCCTTTGTCTCAAATGCACTTTGTCAGCGGGGAGCGGCTCATCGTGGACCCGGCGGGCGAAATGGGCAAAGTCCAGGACTTTTTAGGCCTCAAGAGGATCGTCACGGATAAACACTTTTACTTCAATAAAACTAAAGGCTTCCCGTGTCTGAAAAAACCCGAGGACAGCAGCACTCCCAGATGCCTGGGCAAGTCCAAAGGGAGGACTCACCCCAAAATCGAGCCGGATGTGATCCGACGGCTGCACAAGTTCTACAAACCCTTTAACATGATGTTCTACCAAATGACGGGACAGAACTTTGAGTGGGAGCTGGAGGAGGATGGCGTATCGCCAGGCTCTCAGGTCTAGCGGAGCGATGAAGACACCAGCAGCCTTCTACTTTAAAAAAAAAAAAAAAAAAAAACACTAAACACTCCTGTTCTGTTCTGTTCTGGTCTGACGCAACACTCAATCACATCCGTGTCCGTTAGCTCGCTCTCCTTTCAGAACTAATGTTGTTGACAATGGAAGATCATTATTGTACATATGAAAACATAAAATATATTTATATTTGTGAAAAGGAGATGATTTGTTTCTTTTTCCATGCATGAAGATACATTTTCTTCAACATCCTCAACACACACACACACACACACACACACATATATGCAAGGAAGCGATTAAGTGCTTGTCAAGGCAAAAAAAAAAATGGAATATTTATAATAAACAACAAATGCTAATGTAGGGCTATAAAGTCACAAAACAACACATTTCTGGCCCATTTTTTTTTTTTCGTTGTAGTAGATGCAAGAACACTTTTCATTTTCACTAATGTCAACCCAGCTGCTGCTTGAGGTAGCCAACGTAAAAAAAAAAAAAAGAAATTAAATTAAATAAAAAAAAATGTTTTAAAAAATAATAATAAATAAAAAATAAAAAAAAACACCCGTATTTTCCGGACTATAAGTCACACTTTTTTCATAGGTTGGCTGTTCCTGTGACTTATAAATGAAAAAACTGTTTATGTTACATAAACAATGGACACCTTTTCTGTTTATGTTTATTTTTTGTGTAGCTGAATAAGCATTGTGTTAGCATATCTTACACCTATTCAGCCCTTTTTGCTATTTTTTTTATTGGTAGAACTTGCCTTCCAAGAGGACGTAATGTCTGTTTTGGTCAAGTAGTTTGTGAAATACTGTATTTTCTAGACTATAAGTCACTCCGGAATATAAGTTGCACAAGGCCAAAAATGCATAATTAGGTAGGAAAAAAACATACATAAGTCACACTGTAGTATAAGTCGCATTTTTTGCGGGTAATTTACCGTATTTTCTGGACTATTTTTTTCATAGGTTGGCTGTTCCTGTGACTTATAAATGAAAAAACTGTTTATGTTACATAAAGACTGGACACCTTTTTTGTTTATGATTATTTTTTACGATTGTGTTAGCATATCTTACATCTATTCAGCCTGTTCTCTTCTTTTATTATTAGAACTTGCCTTCCAAGAGGACGTAATGTCCGTTTTGGTTAAGTAGTTTGGAAAATAAATTATCCGCAAAAAATGCGACTTATACTCCAGTGTGACATATGTATGTTTTTTTTTTTTTTTACCTAAATATGAATTTTCGGCCTTGTGCGACTTATACTCCGGAGCGACTTATGTATGTTTTTTGCTACCTAATTATGCATTTTTGGCCTTGTGCGACTTATACTCCGTAGTGACTTATGTATGTTTTTTGCGACCTAATTATGCATTTTCGGCTTTGTGCGACTTATACTCCGTAGTGACTTATGTATGTTTTTTGCGACCTAATTATGCATTTTTGGCCTTGTGCGACTTATACTCCGGAGCGACTTATGTATGTTTTTTGCTACCTAAATATGCATTTTCGGACTTGTGCGACTTATACTTCGTAGTGACTTATGTATGTTTGTTTTTTTTACCTAAAAAATGCATTTTTGGCCTTGTGCGACTTATACTCCGGAGAGACTTATACTCCAGAAAATACGATAAATGTCCCTTTTCCCAACATGGAGAGATTTTTTTCAGTGAAACTTAGGTTTTTGTCAATAAACACAAAACATAAGAAAGCAATTTTTCCCCTCATAGAAAGAAATTCTAATCTATTTCGCAAATTCAAAATCATACAAAAACAGAGGTTTGATTGTATTTACATTGTTGTCGGAACTAGAATCACACTGCTTTTAAAAGATATGCAACTACCTATGTTACAGTTATGTAATGTGCCAATGTTACATAATATTAATATGTCAATAAGGGTTGTCATCAAACACACACAAGATGAGATGATACACAATATTGGGTTTATGATAACGAGACAGGATTTGAATTTTAGATTAAAAAAACAATATATTAATATAATATCTACTATAAGGGCTCACTCTGTTCATGCTGTTGTTCTGTGGAACAAACCAATACACAGATTGAATCCTTGTCCTGACGGAAATCAGATATATTAGTTTAATTTTTATTAATTGCTTGATTAATTTATTATTGTGGGAGACCTAGTGCCAAATTTATAGGGATTACGAGGCTTCTGAGAAAAAGAGCCGTATTTAATTTTACCGTGCTTTTACACTTGAATGTAGCTAAGGTCAAACTTTGTACACCTATTTATTTTCAGTGTGAAGCCCGAGGCCACTTTATTTAAACCTCCATGAAAGATATCACACAAGATGGCAAAGGTAATGAAAGGTGCTTTTCTCTTGTCTGACTTATTTCCTTACCTTTTTGTGTCCTTTCCTTCTGCAGCCACGACATCCTACGCTCTCTCGGATCCGTTCTGCAAAAAAAAAAAAAACGTATTGGAGTTTTATGATGAAGAATAACCCTTTCACGCATCCGACGACCTTGTTGTTTACCAAAGTGTTAATGCACTCGGTATTCTTGCCGCTCGGCACTCATTAGCTGCGCCCATATTGAATAGGAGAGAGCTGATGTATCGCGAGCATTAGCTTGATAATTGGAGTCTTTCTGTGTTGTCCGCATTAGCATACTGATGACCGAGCGCGCGAGACGCCACGAGCAGCACGACTACAAATTGCCGTTCTACTTTAGTAACTCTGTGTGGATGCGACTGTTGAGACTTCATGATGATCCCATTAGAACATAGGGAACATGGAAATATGCCCCCTAGTGGCAGATAACTGTAATGTAAACATTGGCGGGCTACATGCTAAAAGCTAGTGAGAATATCATATTTAACATCGTAAAAAATATAAACATACCCCAACTTTTCAGCATACTTTCGTGCAGTTTGCTTCATTGACGGGTTGGTCATGTGGTCAGGTGAGGCTCTTACAAATAAAATAAAATAAAATAAATAAAGGATCTGTTTCTAAACGTTAACCGAATACATTTTAAATACATTTTAAATATGTAGAAAACAATTCCGAGTGAAAGTCCAGTAAAAAATAATGTGACTGTCACAAAGTACCAACTCAACAAAATGGAAGCCTGATTAACAATTACCAACAGGTGCGTGTACAGAAACAAAGCAACTGCATATCATCCCAAAACAGGAAACATAACGCCAAAATAAGAGCACTAAACAGGAAACAATATAAAAACTAAACTAAACTAAACCAAAACTGAAGTCAGAGTATGCTTAGAAGCCCGAGGCAAAATTGTGGAGTAAAGTATTGACAAAAAAAACATGCTAACTGAGCAGATGCTAAGTGAGGTTCCACTGTATTAACAATTGTGAATATTCATTCATTTTCTACTGCTTATTCTCAAAAGTCGCAGTTGGTGCTGGAGCCTATCCCAGCTGAGATGCGGGGTACACTCTGGACTGGTGGCCAGCCAATCACAGGGCACATATAGACAAACAACCATTCACACTCACATTCATACGTATGGACAATTTGGAGTCGCTAATTAGCAACTAGCATGTTTTTGGAATGTGGGAGGAAACCGGAATACCCGGAAAACATGCAAACTCCACACAGAGATAGCCGAGAGTGGAATTGAACTCGGGTTTTCTAGCTGTGAGGCCTGTGTGTTAACCACTCTAACACCGTGCAGCCCAGCCACAATCAGTTGTTTACTAAAATATCTAAAAATATGCCGTTATTAATTCATTTTCTACTGCTGTTTCCTCACGAGGGTCACGGGGGGTGCTGGAGCCTATCCCAGCTGTCTTCGGGCGGAAAGGCGGGGTACACCCTGGACTGGTGGCCAGCCAATCACAGGGCACATATAGACAAACAACCATTCACACTCACATTCATACCTATGGACAATTTGAAGTCGCTAATTAGCTGAGCATGCAAATTCCACACAGAGATAGCCGAGGGTGGAATTGAACTCGGGTTTTCTAGCTGTGAGGCCTGCGTGTTAACCACTGTAGCACCGTGCAGCCCAGCCACAATCAGTTGTTTACTAAAATATCTAAAAATATGCCAGTATAGTAAAAAAATAATTTGACCTAGTATGTTTTTTTTTCCAATTTATGTCATGTAAGTGTAAAAATAAGTGAACCTTAACACCCCAAGGGAAGCTTTTCCTCCTTTTGGAATGAATAAGGTGTTAATGTTTGCAGCCAATTAAGTCGCCAATTAACCTAGCATGTTTTGGGGAAAAAAAAACATGCATGCACAAGGAGAACATGCAAAACTCCAAGGCATTGGAATTGAACTCGGGTCTCCTAGCTGTGAGGCCTTTGTGCTAACCACTCGTCCACTGTGCAACCTGAAATTAATGTTATATGAATGTATTTCCTGTCCGATTTCAGTCATTTTCAATATTGCAGGAACACTTATTGTGAAATATCAAATTGGAAGGTGCTTGTCGCTGCCGTACTTCCATAAGAGAGGAAAAAAACAGTGACTTTTGTATTATTAAAGATGGATTTAGCAACAAGTCAAATTCATTATGGATATTTTGTAATACTTTACAATAAGGTACACAGTATTACAGTAGTTAATGAAGAAACTACAGTATCTTTTTCATTAGTTCTTCAATAACTGGATTTTCCTTGTTGGAAAGTGACAACAAAATGGATTGAATGACTGAATCAAGATGGCGGATCACATAAAGAAGACGAGCAGACTATCAGAGGTTTTCCTGGAGAATCATAAGCCGTCATATATAAAAAAAAAAAAGGTAAGACCACAAATGTTTCTGCTTATTTTGTTTTGTTATTGCCTTAATGAGCAACTGCAGTGCTTATTTACATGGATATAAAAAAATGAACATATTTATATCTCATCAGGCTATCCATGATTAAGTATAGCCGACTATTTTGCATCTTGTCAAATAACAAACCACCTGCTAAACTCCACTGTTCCACCTCGTGACCCTCCCGGAGTCGACGTGATGCGTGAGGGTGAAGAGCGCCACCGAAGGGTTTGTTAACAAACATCTGCTGCCACACTCTCCTCTGTCGTTAGAGATTAATGACTTGTTAAATAAGCTGCTGCTGCTGCTGGAACACTCTGGCAAAGTCAGGGTGTGTTTGCCGTCAAAAGAAAGCAACATACTCCACCATGCCAGATTGTTACTTTACTATCACCGCGTCGTGGTGCAAAGAAAAAGTTCACCTCAAGACTTTTCCAACTGACAAATGGAACAGCGACCTTCACTGAGGTCCATTAATCCTAATCTGGAGCACAAATTGTATACAGTCATAGTTAGCATGGAACACTAGTTTTTATGCTGGAATTTTGACTTTAAGATTCAAACATTAGTCACGGAAAAATGCTGGAAGATAAATGAAACCAAAAAAAAACAAAAACATATCTTAATATGGACACTGAAAATGAGTAATGAGTCAAATAAGTAAAACCAAAACAAATATACAAATACAGTTCAATTTAATTTGGCTGTGTCAGTTTTTCCAAAATATATAAATAAATTATTGATTAGTAAATCATTAATAAATCATAGTTCCCCAGCAGCAAAATAACTTGTGGCTGTGACCTATGCAGAGCTGAAAATCAACCATGACACCCCCCCCCCCCGACGTCACTTCCTGTCCTCCACCACCATCGATGGTTTTCTCTGATTATATTTACATCTGATTATATCAACTATATTGAGTAATTCAACTAAAATGGTGACTATAGGGGTGTTATTTAATGTCTGGAGGTCTCTAATGATTTAAAAATATATATTTACAAGATTGTAACCATGTTTTTTATGCTTAATGAAAATATTCCATTCCTAAAGAAGGAATCCTACTCTGATTATATCTACTATATTGAGTAATTCAACTAAAATGGTGACTATAGGGGTGTTATTTAATGTCTGGAGGTCTCTAATGATTTAAAAATATATATTTACAAGATTGTAACCATGTTTTTTATGCTTAATGAAAATATTCCATTCCTAAAGAAGGAATCCTACTCTGATTATATCTACTATATTGAGTAATTCAACTAAAATGGTGACTATAGGGGTGTTATTTCATGTATTGAGGTCTCTAATGATGTAAAAATATATATTTACAAGATCGGAACCATGTTTTTTTTATGCTTTATGAAAATATTCCATTCCGAAAGAAGGAATCCTACTCTGATTATATCTACTATATCGAGTAATTCAACTAAAATGGTGACTATAGGGGTGTTATTTCATGTATTGAGGTCTCTAATGATGTAAAAATATATATTTACAAGATCGGAACCATGTTTTTTATGCTTTATGAAAATATTCCATTCCTAAAGAAGGAATCCTACTCTGATTATATTTACTATATCGAGTAATTCAACTAAAATGGTGACTATAGGGGTGTTATTTCATGTATTGAGGTCTCTAATGATGTAAAAATATATATTTACAAGATCGTAACCATATTTTTTTATGCTTAATGAAAATATTCCATTCCTAAAGAAGGAATCCTACTTTTTTTGACTCTCACACTCGTTTGTATGCACCAGATGCCTCTAATTTTTGCATTATTGCGCTAAGAAATGAATGGTACTACTATGCTTTCACTTTCATTCCTCCTCATAACCGGCCGCATGTCCGTTGTCTCTGGGACTTTTCATCACCAGCGACAATCAATACGTCCAACGAGTCAATAAATAAGTCGGCCACAGATCACTGGTTGCCACAGCTATGAGGCATGGCTCAGTTAATCCTGCCAAGGATGGCTGGATCTGCACTGGCTCTCTCTGCAGACCACTCAGTCACCCTGGGAAGGCTGGCACCGCCACCTACTTACGCGGAGCGATTGATTTCCATCAAGGCGAGCGGCCACGCTGCCCTTTGTAGCGCCAACCTTGAACACTTACGGAGTACGAGCCTCCCAAAGTCAACGTCTAACTTCTACTTGGAGGGAGAAAGTAGCGTTTTTTTTTTGCTGCGCTGCCATTCCTCGAGGATGAATTAGCTCTGAGCAAAAGATGCTGATCATTTAATCCACTTTTCCAACGAACGGTGTATCTAAGCAGAACAGTTGTGTTAAACGGAGATGCTGGGTAAACACCAATAAAGACATTTTCCATTAATTTTGTGTCGTTCCAATGCATTTTTTCCCGGTCCAAACAAGCAGTATTTGAGTTATGTCATGAAAAATATCAGCAAAACTACCCAGTTATGTTATTACTTTATACATATGGTCTGTAACTGCACAGCATTTGGTCTCAAGACGGAAATACGACTTTGAACACTAAGCCAACCACACCAAAGTGTGTATTTTTGGTCCAGACCAGACACGGAACTACAAAGAAGCCATAAAGCATCATCCCTTTTCCCCTTGTGCGCAATGACTTGCATTTGGGAGTTCAAACTTGGATCCAATCTGTCAATAACACACACACTTCTTTTCTTCCTCCAATGCTACCTCCTACTCGTTTGTTCACAGCCACGGAGTGCTGTGATCCGTCCAGCGAGAGTTACAGTGCATGAAAGGCATGCTAAGTTGTCCTTGAACTGCTCCTCCCAGCGGGGATCACGCAGCGTTATGTGGCTCATCAGCGTCCCCGGCACGGTGTTAAGACAACGACAATGATAAATGAGCATCTCCCGCTCGTCAAACTGACACCGCCTTCCTTTCCGTGGCGTCATCGGTGTTGAACTCTAATATGAAGCATCGCGGTTAACCATAATGTGTGGTTACAAATTCTAGATGCCAAACTGCTGGAGGCCCGGGCCCGCACCCCGCATGCCCAGCTGGTAAGGGGAAGGGGAAAATCTCTCATTCCTTAATGGAGTTCTGCACTGGAGGAATGACTTGATGGAAAAGCCTAATGTTAACACCAAGTATGCAGTAAACAAGACACAAAAAGCCAAATATATACTCCATATATACTTCCTGCAACTGCATGCAATACAGCAATACAGTAATAATCTAGTAATCCCTCGTTTATCACGATGAAATAATTCCCGACACAACCACAATCTATGATTTTTTTGTCAATTAGGAGTCCTTATTTATAATACAAAATTTTTGTTGTTAGAGCATAACATTTTTTTCTTAACATTAGAGACCTCTTGACATGAACTAACACCCCTATAGTCACCTTTACACTTCTATTACCTAATATAGTCGGCATAATTACGGAAAATTAGCCATTTAATACATAAATGAGACTGCTTGTGTGTTTTACTAGAAATATATATTTCAGTGCTGGAAGTCACAGGAAGTGACATTGGGGGGGGGGGGGGGGTCGGAGTTGCAATTTAGCTTGACAAGGGTTACTGCTGAAACAGTTAGTACTGGGATCATTGGGATTATTGTTAGTGTTGTGAGATCATTCAAAGCTGCAATAAAAGCCTGTTGTTTTGGCAATCAGGTCTGGTGCTTGACAAAAATTGACAACAAAAATTACAGTACTGATACTGGTTTAGAATGAAAAAAAACATGTTATCACAATGTTTTGTATCAAGTTTATTAAGCCAATCTTACGCTAGAAGACACTTAATTGCCTTTTTAATAATAATAATTAAATTCATAATTAAATAAATAATTACATAAATAACTAAATAAATATTTAAATTATAACTAAATAAATATTTAAATTATAATTAAATAAATATTTAAATTATAATTAAATTATAATTAAATAAATATTTAAATTATAATTAAATTATAATTAAATAAATATTTAAATTATAATTGAATTTACAATTAAATTATAAATGAATTATAATTGAATTTACAATTAAATTATAAATGAATAATTTAATTCAAAATTAAATAAATAATTAAATAAATAATTAAATAAATATTTAAATTATAATTAAATTTATAATTAAATAAATAATTACATTATAATTACATTTATAATTAAATAAATAATTAAATTATAATTTGCTAATAATATAATTTGCTAATAATAGATCGCTTTTAACTACAAAACAGCATGATTTATTGATCACTTGCTTTTTGAAAAACGGAGAGATTTGATTTGCGAATAAAGTACAACTTAAATGTTAGCAATGGACTCTAAATGTGGATTTTTTTGTGTGTCATAAAATAAAGTTTATGCCTTATTCACTTTTTCTCTGTAGGATGGTGCTTAAGTACGTGCAGTAAAGTCGCATAGTAAGTGTTGTCTGGGACAAATGCTTTACCGCCTAAATTTATTCCAGTCGGGCACTTGAATGTAAAAGTCTCCATTTTCCCTCCGCTGATTTCACCCCGTTGACGTTATAAAACAGATTCAAGTGTCTTGCTCTCCGACGTGGAAATTAGAATCGGAGATGAATTCTATACTTGGCACCGTAGCCAACAATCACCGCTTACCTGACAATAAATTCTACCAAACATCTTCAAACCGCTTCCTGCGTCAACTGATCGTTTTGCCGCCCCATCAGAGTCATCAGCAGAAGTAATCACTTGGACAACAACGGCGGCGGCCTCCGCACACGCTACAAATGTCCTCTCCACTCTGCACTCCAAGTACCGTCACATACATCTGCACCCTTGAGGTGATGTTCCTTCATCTTACATGCGCAACACAAGCGTTGAGTCATCTTAAGTGTCTTTTTGAAATATGCAAAGAGGCAAAAATGGCAGCCGCATTTTCCCTTCTTTCATTTCTGTTGTTTACGAGGCCTGCTAATTCGTATTTTTGCTGCGTGCCGCTAATTAACGAGTGTATCCGTGTTTTAATGCAGGTATTGCAGGCTGTTTACATCCCCGGCCGCCACAATGATGATTTTATAAGAATTATGACAGCCAGCGTGGCCCGGGTGCTCGCAGATATCTAATCACCAATTAAACAGTAATCACTGAGAGATGAGCACGTTGATACTGTAAACCAATAAATTAGGCATACATAATTAATGGTATGAAACGGGCACAAAAGATTGCAACGGCTTTTTCTCAAACTGCATATGCAAGGGAATGATATTAACACATTAATCTTCCTCGGTCGCCTTTTTTTTTCGTATAATATCTATGCATCATCATCGTCATCGCTGCCAACAACAGCAGCAGCATGTTTTGCACAAATGAGTTCAACCTGCTGCCACTATTTATTGCGACTGATGTTATTTATTGTCATTTAATAGCAACCTCAAAGTAAGGAAGAACTGCATCAAAGCTCCGCCTACACGATACTTTCATGGTGGACATGAAACAGTAAATACAATCACATCACAAGTTAACAAGCACTGCACACAACTCTTAGCACCAAAGCTAGTCGTCAGACAAAGGAGGTGACCAGGCAGGCCCGCAGTATCGTCTTGGCTTGTTTTTACGTTCAGTTTTGGGAAGTCTGCTTTGCACTTAAGAACATATGCATCATAACAAAACATGCTAACAAACCATGGAGAACAAGGGTCTTCTGAATTTACATTGTTGGTTGGTAAAGTGGCCATTTTTATCCAAAAGGAGACTGAGGGCAGCTGCATGCAAAGTAGAGACTTTGGACTATAATACTCAATCGTCATAATGAGACACGGCAACAAATTATGAAGAATTGAATTTGCTTCTTGACGTGTGGCTATTGAGAGGAGACAACTTTTATCCAAGAGAAGACTGAGGGCCGCAAGAAAATAGACCACTCTATGCAAAGTGGAGACTGTGGTACATAATATTGCAGTGTTATGAGACATGCCAATACATTTTGAAGAAAGAGGGTTTTCTGCATTTACTTCTTAACATTTGGTTATTAGTAAGGAGAGCTCTTTTATCCAAGAGGAGACTGAGGACAACATGAAAATGGAGAGTAGCGTATAATACTGCAGCGTCATAACTACGAGGCACGCCAACAAATTATGAAGAAAGAGGGTTTCCTATATTATACTTATCCAAGAGGAGACTGAGGACAGCTGCATACAAAGTGGAGATTGTGGAGTATAATACTTAATTGTCATAATGATACACAACAAGACATGATGAAGAATGAATTTGCATTTGCTTTGTCAGTAAGGTCACCACTTTTATCCAAGAGACTGAGGGCAGCTGCATGCAAAGTGGAGACTGTGGACTATAATACTCAATCCTCATAATGAGACACACCAACAAACTAGCAAAAAATTAAGGTTTTCCGTGTTTACTTCTTGACATGTGGTTATCGAGAGGAGACCCCATTTATCCAAGAGGAGACTAAGGACAACATGGAAACGGACCACTGCATGCAAAGTGGAGCGTAGCGTATAATACTGCAGCATCATAACGAAACACGGCAACAAATTATGAAGAGGGTTTCCGATATTTGTTTCTCGACATGTGCTTATTGGTAAGAACACTTATCCAAGAGGAGACTGAGGGCAGCTGCATCCAAAGTGAAGATTGTGGCATGTAATACAGAATTGTCATAATGACTCACAACTAAAAATTATGAAGCTATCCTGCATTTGCTTTGTCGGTTGGTAAGGTCACCACATTTATCCAAGAGGAGACTGAGGGCAGCTGCATCCAAAGTGAATTGTCATAATGACATACAACTAAAAATTATGAAGCTCTCCTGCACGGTTGGTAAGGTGACCCAGGTGACCACTTTTATCCAAGTGGAGACTACGGAGTATAACACTAGCATAAAATAATTGAGAACAAAAGTCTCCAGAATTTACTTGGACGGTTAGGAACGGACACCTTTTATTCAAGGGGATACAGAGGGCCAGGAAACGCTGGATCGGCGTAGCAAAGCGGAGACTGAGGAGTGTAATGCGTCAGGGTTCACCGCTAAGGCACAGCAACATTAATGACATAATGAATGTAGGCTATGCAAATTCACAATTAGAATGCTGAACCGTGTCAGGGTTCGAGCTCCGCTAATTTAATTCACTAATGCTACTTTTATGTATCATAATTTCAATGCATTTGTCTAAAAATATATATATATATATATTCATGGCCAGGGGGAAATGTTTGCTCATGCCATAATTTATAGATTGAGAATCAGATCAAGGTCTTTTGTGTGCATTTAATTGCGCTAGGCGACTACATTATCATTTTAAAGAGTGAGGCTCGTCTGTTTAGATCAGCTCTTTAGGGCTGCAAGATAGCGCCACACATGGCATGTTTGACACTCATAAGGACGCCGTCGATGCGGGAATACAAATGAGAGCAAACGTATACAGCGGTGTGGAAATGCGTTGTGTGATAACATCATTAGCGCCGCCACAGAATTGCTAATAAAGGCAAAACGACAAAACGATAACGGGAAATGGATCACGTGGGGTTTTTGTTTTTCTAATAAAAAATCTGACATCTTACTCGGGTCTAAAAGTCGTGTTCTTGCCATTTTCCACGGCCACCGGTGATATTGCTCGTCTCCTTCAGGGCCGGAGTCGTCCTGCGGGTGTTTGAACCTCCCTGACACCATGCAGACAGACATCTGCTCTTTGTCTACTTGGCACCGAGAGGTGCACATAAACTATGTAGGAAGATCAGACAGAGGTCCCAAAAACTGAGGACGCCTCCCTCTCCAGGATGGAGGGTACAAGCCGGGGGGAGCAAAAGGTTTTTTAACTTCAAGGCTTTGTTTTTATGAAAAAGCAGTACATAAAAAAACGAATGCTGACCTGCTTACTTCCTTGTACTTACACACCGCCCCAAAATGGGACCAAGGGACCACAAAGCTAGAATAAAAAGGATTAAGCCGGGATATTTTGGTTATCCTGGCTCAACATTGCACAATTCTGACTTAAGTTACCTTGGAGATTAGACTTCTCCAGACCAGGCTACGGTCCGCAATATATTTCATCTCAACTCTTACATTATCCTTGTCAGCAGACACCATAAATGGAAACAATTATTACCATAAATTCCAGTATATAAGCCACGCCCACTGAATTTAGAGGAAAAAACAGCTTTGTTCTTACATATTACTTAACGCCTGGCACGACTAAAAGTACCTTTATTTGGACAAATATAATTATGGCAACAAATATAGCTCATATAGCTCATACTTTTTTGGCCTTACAATGCTTTAAAAACAGTTTTTCATCCTACAAAACATTAAATTCATCACACAGCAACTTAACACTCAAAAATTATACCTAAGAAATAAACATGTATCAATATTAATATGGACGCGCCCCTACACGAACCATTGGCATCGGAAATGACACTGTCCACCGGCGGGAGCCACATTCAAATCCCAGAGGGAGACTGACGTCATTGCAGCGTCCCGATGAATGATTTTTTTAACACATAATGTGACATGTTTATACGTTTCTATATACACTTGAGTGTTAAGTTGTTGTGTGATGAATTCAGCGCTGTTAGTAAAGTATGACTTTGATGACACCACGAGTCATCACATACACACATCTTTCATTTAAACCATTATAGAGAATTTATTTTAGATGATGTTGCTACCATTAGGTCTTTTTTATAGATATTTTACACATACCCAAATAAATACAAATCCACATCTCCAAGATAAAAGAGTTGATGGAATAACATCTGCTCTTTTGCCTCCTTGTAAGCCTCCATGAGGGTTTCCGCTTCCCCTGCCATGGTGAATCGGTGACTGAGTGATCGATAGCGGGGTCTATTTAAGGAAGCCGTGTTAGAACACTGATGCAGGATTGGTTTCAGCCTGATTGATTAGTCCGTATCTATTCACCTTGCCTTGGGCTTTTTGCAAATAGTTAAGCCTACTTTATATGCTCTTGTTTTGGGTTGGTTGAGCTCAGCTCGGTCAGTTATCCTGGATGTCTGAATCCTACTTTCAGGCAACGGGCCGCTGGGGGTGTGTCCGCAATAAGTAGGTAAGCAAACCAACTAGTTAGCAAACTGGCTAGCAACAAGCTAGCAAACTAGCTAGCAAACTAGCTAGCAAACTGGCTAGCAAACTAGCGAGCAAACTGGCTAGCAAACTAGCGAGCAACTAGTTAGCCAACTAGCTAGCCAACTAGCTGGCAAACTAGCTAGCAAACTAGCTGCCAACTAGCTGCCAACTAGCTGCCAACTAGCTAGCCAACTAGCTAGCCAACTAGCTAGCCAACTAGCTAGCCAACTAGCTGGCAACTAGCTAGCCAACTAGCTGGCAACTAGCTAGCAAACTAGCTGGCAACTAGCTAGCAAACTAGCTAGCAAACTAGTTAGCAACTAGCTAGCAAACTAGTTAGCAACTAGCTAGCAAACACTTTGCAACTAGCTAGCAAACACTTTGCAACTAGCTAGCAAACACTTAGCAACTAGTTAGCAAACTCTTAGCAACTAGTTAGCAAACTAACTAAACACAGCCTCACTCTAATTTTTCTCTAAATAAATCAACAACTCATTGCTGCTTATAGTTAACTACGACCAGAAACATGCATATTTAAGAATATTGTATTCTTGGCCTTAATTAAGCATAAAATGGTTGAATATACAAATATACTACTATAATACATTCAGAAGACACATTCAAATACATTATATATACCGGAGGTGATATAAAGGTGACTATAGGGCTGTTATTTCATGTCTAGTGGTTTCTAATAATGTTAAAACCTGTATTTAGATGGTTGTAAACAGGTTATCTATACACACATATACATATAAACACACATGTATATATAATATTCAATGTAGTGTCTTTATAAATGATGCTAATTTTTTTTAATAGTTCTAATCAAGCTATGCACCACCGCAAAGTACAACATTAATAAGAATACTGCGAACTGAATACCTGCGTGAGCATGACTGTCGCATTAAACGGCAGATTACGGATGCGGCTCTTGAACTGGATCTCATTAGCCGGTGCAGGTGTGCCAGTGAGTGCACGCCGACAGCACAAGTAAACAGTAGCATCACGGAGCATCGATAAGCTCCTCGAGTCTGGGAAAAAAAAAGGCAAACAATCCTCCACCCTATCAGATTGTTTGACAAAGGGCCATCATGTTAACACCTTTTAATGGTGGAGTGGGTTCATCAAGGGTGGAAGAGCTGCAAAAAACCCACAATAACAAAAGGGCCAAAGAGAGAGTGGAAAAATCTGGCAGGGAATCAAGTAATCTCTTTCATCGTTGTCTGTAAACTTTGCTTTGCTTTCCGTGCTCAGCAATAGATTTTAAAGACGGCGTCGCTACAGAAAGCAGTTTTAGGGGAACCGTGCATTGAAAAAGTCCAATACTAATAATATTAATTTTAGCATGTCTATGCTAACAAAACTCATCTGCAGTAGATCCAATTTCCGGTTTTAGCTGTGAAAACTCACTTGTGATGCAAACACTTTCATTTCAAATTAATAAATAAATATCAGTACATGAATGAAGCCATCTGTAGCGTCTGCTGAGGAATGCAGTGACTATTAATAAACCAGCTGACGTGTCGTTTGGCGACCGAGGGGAACTTGCTAAATAGCTTAGCGTCGCAACACACACACTATTGTCACAAATTACCGTTCCTGGCTAACATTTTTTTCAGCGAATCGAACCCATGAAGAGGGAAACGTGTGAATGTTTCTGTCTAATTTGCATAACTGATCATAACATGGACACTATGCACGACAAAAAAATAAGTAAAAATACATGAAAAGCAAAACAAATGTTTAGAAATTAACTTTCATGTTAATCTCCAAAAGTCATTTTTTGTGAAAAACAATTAAAAATGAATCTGAATACTAAATTAGCAAAAGTGATACAAAGCATTACAATGCCATCTACATTAGTCCCATTATAATGGGTGAATGAGGGCGAACAGGAAGCAGCAAACCTGTTTGCAAGCAAATAAAGAAAGTTCAAGGACCTCCCTTTAGGGGGCATCCAGTCAAAGGCTAACGGGCTAACAGATGCATTATTTTCCAAATCGATACCTCCACGGCCCGAAGACTAATTTCATTATCAATCCATGCAAGTAATGATCTCATTAATTCACTGTTGATTCATTTTCAGCTGAGTGGATATTAACCTTTTGCTAGTAATCATTAATTTTCCGCCAGAGAGGTATGGTGGTGGTGGTGGTGGTGACAAGCGGGGCGGGGGGAGCGCCGCACAAACAAAAACAACAACAACTCCTGACATTGGCGGAGTTCCTGTGACTTCCCGCGCTCCAATGATCGACGCATCGATCGCCCTCACAAGTGAGCTAATCTCTCATCTGGCCCTGGCTGGGCTCTGTAAGTGACACAGTGAGGGGTGAGGGGGAGTGTGTGTTTGTTTGAGGAAGGGTTTTGTGAAGTCATGCATAGATTGCGAGGACAATTATCATGCTCTGAATACTTTGCGGAAGCTAGGAGGGATTCAAGTGCAACACCTGCCACCTTATACGTATGTATACTCAATGGAAAAGGTACAATAACAAGGTTCTTTCCAGTGGGGGTACAAAACCCCCAATCTGATAGTATATATGATGTTTCAATGTCCAGCTAGGAGACCCGAGTTCGATTCCACCTGTGCATGTGTGGGTTTTCTCCGGGTACTCCGATTTCCTCCAACATTACTAAGTGTCAATAAATGTATTGTAATGTTTGCCGAGACACACAAACCCCAGACTGAACAATAGATAATACGAGTGTATTGGTGAATATAGGGGTGTTATTTCATATCTAGAGTGCTCTAATGTTGAAAAATGTATTTATAAGCTCGTGAACTGGTTATCTATGCTATGAAAATATTTTATTTATAAAGAAAGAGACCTACTGCAGGGCTGCACGGCGGTCGAGTGGTTAGCGCGGAGACATCACAGCTAGATGACCGTAGTTCAATTCCACCCTCGAGCATCTCTGTGTGGAGTTTGCATGTTCTCTCCGTGCATGCGTGGGTTTTCTGGACGATTTGGAGTCGCTAATTAACCTAGCATGTTTTTGGAATCTGTGAGGAAACCGGAATACCTAGAAAAAAACCCACGCACACACGGGGGGAACATGCAAACTCCACACAGAGATGGCCGAGGGTGGAATTGAACTCCGGTCTCCTATTTGGCAAGCCTATGTACTAACCACTCATACACCGTGCAGCTCCTAAAAAGGTTTTATTTCCTTTTATTTACAAATTCAAGTAATAGGAGTTTAAAAGTCAATATAGGGGTGTTATTTCATGTTTAGAGGGCTCTAATAATGCTTAAATATTCATTCATTTTCTACCGCTTTTCCACGCGCGCCACACAGTGACGCCCGACAAGGTTTTGAACCTGCTGTCTGTGCGGCCAATGGTGTCTGTTATGATTGTCCAATGAAACAATTGCAATGCATATACAGAATGTAATCAAAATATATTTTTATATTTATTTATATATTTTATTGTATTATTATTAATTTTATTTATTTGTTTTATTTTATTATTAATTTTATTTATTTGTTTTATTTTATTATTAGTTTTATTTATTTGTTTTATTTTATTATTAATTTTATTTATTTGTTTTATTTTATTATTTATTTTATTTATTTATTTATTATTAATTTTATTTATTTATTTTATTTTATTATTTTATTATTTTATTATTTTATTATTTTATTATTTTATTATTTTATTATTTTATTATTTTATATATTTATATGAATTTTCTTCCTCCAAAAAAAGGACACCCCTGCCCCAACATAGTATCTGTACCCATTAGTTTAACTTTTCTTCTTTACTACACCTTTGACCATCTGTTACTGTCCATGGAAAAGGTAGAAGTGTTCCACTAGAGTCGGATAATTAGTCCTGTGGGTACATTAGTGTTGAATGTACCTCAAGGAATAAGACTGGGGGGGGGGGGGCATAATGTAAAACTACTCCCCAGGGAAAAAGGACATCCTTTGTTCTGTAAGGGCTGGAAAAGTCTCCTTCTTGTACAGTGTGGACATGCCTGCAGCTTATTGGTGGAAATTAGCAAGACTATTCAGACTCCTTTGCACTATACTATACTATACTATACAAGTGTTGCCATTGGAAACGATGCAGCGATCCAGCATGTTCCAGTTAGAAAAAGAAGATGTTTCCAACGTGATCTGTGTGAAAGGTAATAAAGTGACTCCACATACCAACACAGACACGCTCACATACTGTATCTACGTACGCCCCGGCCCGGCGAGATACGCGAGCGTCTCTGCTGGTGATGCAAGCTGCATCTCAATACAATATGGACCGTATGCTACATAATGCATTGAGTTCTCCGACGGCGCTTTCAGGGGTCCTTCTCACCTCCATCATTCCATTTTACTGACACCTCTGTGAGGCCTCTTTTGGCGGGGAAGGAAAAAAAACAAAGTCATACAGAAAAGAGCTTGAGGGGGGAAAAGGGGGCCGCTCTGAAACGTTGGTGTAGTATTATGTGGATCCTAAGGGATGGTGAGCTAATTTATACTTTACGGGACTCTAGGGGAATTTGGTTTTTCTTTCAATGACGATTTTAATGTATCTACAGTACAATAATCCTTCGTTGATAATTGGTTGTAGACACAAATGTGATAAATTAATTTCTTAATTAGGATTCCTGATGTATAAATGGAAATTGTTACAGTTAGAGCTAAGAAGGCCTGTTAACGGCCTGTTAGATACAAATTACTCAATATAGTGGACACAATAAGAGAAAATAAGCTATTTAAGACAAACAGGAGGCCTGTTAAATAGCATTTTTAACATTACGAGAGCCCTCCTGACAAAAAAATAACATCCCTATAGTCACCATTACACTCAAATTACTCAATATAGTGGACATAAGAGTAAATAAGCTATTCAAGACAAACAGTAGGTCTGTTAACGGCCTTCTAGATAGCATTTTTAACATTATGAGAGCCCTATTGACATGAAATAGCATCCCTATAGTCACCATTACACTCAAATTACGCAATATGGTAGACATAAGAGTAAATAAGCTATTGAAGACAAACAGGAGGCCTGTTAACGGCCTGTTGGATAACATTTGTAACATTATGAGAGCCCTCTTGACATGAAATAACATCCCTATAGTCACCATTACACTCAAATTACTCAATATAGTGGACATAATAAGAGAAAATAAGCCATTTAAGACAAACAGGAGGCCTGTTAGATAGCATTTCTAACATTATGAGAGCCCTCTTGACAAGAAATAACATCCCTATAGTCACCATTACACTCAAATTACTCAATATAGTGGACATAAGAGTAAATAAGCTATTTAAGACAAACAGGAGACCTGTTAACGGCCTTCTAGATAGCATTTTTAACATTATGAGAGCCCTCTTGACATGAAATAACAACCCTATAGTCACCATTATACTCAAATTACGCAATATGGTAGACATAAGAGTAAATAAGCTATTGAAGACAAACAGGAGGCCTGTTTAACGGCCTGTTGGATAACATTTTTAACATTATGAGAGCCCTCTTGACATGAAATAACATCCCTATAGTCACCATTACACTCAAATTACTCAATATAGTGGACATAATAAGAGAAAATAAGCCATTTAAGACAAACAGGAGGCCTGTTAGATAGCATTTCTAACATTATGAGAGCCCTCTTGACATGAAATAGCATCCCTATAGTCATCATTACACTCAAATTACTCAATATAGTGGCCATAATAAGAGAAAACATGCTATTTAAGGCCTTCTAGATAGCATTTTTAACATTATGAGAGCCTTTGACATGAAATAGCATCCCTATAGTCACCATTACACTCAAATTACTCAATATAGTCGACATAAGAGTAAATAAGCTATTTAAGACAAACAGGAGGCCTGTTAACGGGCTTCTAGATAGCATTTTTAACATCATGATAGCCCTCTTGACATGAAATAACATCCCTATAGTCACCATTGCATTCAAATTACTCAATATAGTGGACAAAAGAGTAAATAAGCAATTTAAGACAAACAGGAGGCCTGTTAGATAGCATTTCTAACATTATGAGAGCCCTCTTGACAAGAAATAACATCCCTATAGTCACCATTACACTCAAATTACGCAATATGGTAGACATAAGAGTAAATAAGCTATTGAAGACAAACAGGAGGCCTGTTAACGGCCTGTTGGATAACATTTGTAACATTATGAGAGCCCTCTTGACATGAAATAACATCCCTATAGTCACCATTACACTCAAATTACTCAATATAGTGGACATAATAAGAGAAAATAAGCCATTTAAGACAAACAGGAGGCCTGTTAGATAGCATTTCTAACATCATGATAGCCCTCTTGACATGAAATAACATCCCTATAGTCACCATTGCATTCAAATTACTCAATATAGTGGACAAAAGAGTAAATAAGCAATTTAAGACAAACAGGAGGCCTGTTAGATAGCATTTCTAACATTATGAGAGCCCTCTTGACAAGAAATAACATCCCTATAGTCACCATTACACTCAAATTACTCAATATAGTGGACATAATAAGAGAAAATATGCTATTTAAGGCCTTCTAGATAGCATTTTGAACATTATGAGAGCCCTTTTGATATGAAATAACATCCCTATAGTCACCATTACACTCAAATTACTCAATATAGTGAACATAATAAGAGAAAACATGCTATTTAAGGCCTTCTAGATAGCATTTTTAACATTATGAGCGCCATCTTGACATGAAATAACAACCCTATAGTCACCATTACACTCAAATTACTCAATATAGTGGACATAAGAGTAAATAAGCTATTTAAAACAAACGGCCTTCTAGATAGATATATTTTTAACATTATGAGAGCCCTCTTGATATGAAATAACATCCCTATAGTCACCATGACACTCAAATTATGCAATATGGTAGACATAAAAGTAAATAAGCTGTTAAAGACAAACAGTAGGTCTGTTACCGGCCTGTTAGATAGCATTTTTAACATTATGAGAGCCCTCTTGACATGAAATAACAACCCTATAGTCACCATTACACTCAAATTACTCAATATAGTGGACATAATAAGAGAAAATATGCTATTTAAGGCCTTCTAGATAACATTTTTAACATTATGAGAGCCCTCTTGACATGAAATAACATCCCTATAGTCACCATTACAGTCAAATTACTCAATATAGTGGACAATAAAAAGAGTAATAATAAGAGTAAATAAGCCATTTAAGAGAAACAGGAGAACACAGTTGCATACAGACCACTACCAAGGCTAAATAAACCATAAAATAAGTATAACCTACATATTCAAAGTTAAGTGTGATGCTAAGTGGAGGTAAGAAAAGAACAGTGCTACATTTTTGGTGGTGCAAAAACAGTTTGAAAACCATCAAATTTTGGGTTGCTGTGGGTGATAACATTACTAGTCTGGACAACTTTCTAAGATTATCACTTCAAATAAGCACAATGACTTCAGGAACGTTAGCAAGTAAAAGTATAAAACCATTGATAATAGAGTTCCATACAAGTGAATGCAATGTCTGTTTAATATTTCATATGTTTGTGTTGAAGCACAGTGGAGGGAATGTGTGCTTTGCAGACAAAATGGCTGCCAAGCAGCTGCAAGCAAGCGAAGATGAAAGATGAATTTGCAGAACCTGTACAACTTTTTTACAAGTGTTAAACAGACAATAAGTAGCAGAATGGGCAAACTTACTTTTTGGTGCTGAATGAGGTCCATCCAGGTGTGATGAGGCAACATCCAGCCATGCTGCTTTGACGTCCAATGTCCTCCATGTGGTCTGGGCTGTGTTTCCGTTTGCACACCATGCTTACACTTTGCACATTTAGTGCTAAAGTGTGTTCATGTTGCAGATGCCTACCCACCCTCATTCTTCACCATCTTGGCTACACAGTCAATGTCTAAGAATGAGTGGGGAGGTGCATGGATTGACTTTCCCGCCATCTGTGAGTCAACTTCCTGTTTCCGTCTTTTACTTCCTGGGTCACACTCTCCTACATGACCTTGCAGGCCATTAAGCCTTTGACAATTTGTCATGGATATGATAAGAACTTTTATATCTTTTTTCCGTATTTTTGTCTTTTTTTTATTTTCCACATTTTTTTATTTTCTTTTTGCAAAATTATGACTTTATTCCCATAATATTTTGACTTTTTCATAATATTGTAACTTTTAACCAACCCAATTCTCCATATTTATAAAATACCTAAAATATATATCCTAATATTACATCTAAAAAACATACTTTTATTTAAATTTATTTAAATAATTTATTTAAATTTATTTAAATGATATGCTACTAAAATGATGTTATTTTTCTTATTATTACAACACTTTTTATTTACACTTAATGTTATTTTTCCCCAGCTCTGCTGTTTTTCCTTAATTTTCCAACTATTTCAACTTTCTTAATGCAATTTTATTTAAATAATATTTTCACTTTAACATTGTAACATTATAACTTTTTTCCACAACCTAATTTTCCAAAAATTTGAACTTTATTTTCATAATATTACAACTTAAAAACACATTTAAAAATTTTTATTTTAAATTATTTTAATTTTTATTTTATTTTTTCATTTTTTTGCTGCTAAAATAAAATTATTTAAATTATTCTTATGAAATTTTTATTAATTAAAGTTTTTCCCCGTTAAATAACTTTATTTTAGTTTTCTTGTTAAACTATATATTTAGAATGTACCTGCCGTAATTTCCCCCCCACTAAGCTAACCACTAAGTACTACTAGTACAAGTACCAAGTACCAGTAACTTGCCATTTTTATAGTTAGAAATTATAGTTATATTTTTATAGTTACAAATAGATACTAATACTAAATACTAAAATACTAAATACTAAAACAATAACAGAGTTTCCAAGCGAACTAGCATCACAATTTGCCACTTGTTAGCTTGCTAGCTTGATCAAGAGATAGATAGGCTGCTAATAACAACGACCAGAAAGCCACGAAGCTAAGTACCTAGCTAACTACTAACTTGTAAACAAGCTAGCTAGCTACCTAAATGCAACAATTAAGTCAACAAAGAGCAAAAGTTGATATTGTTTGGTCTGTCATGTTACTTTTGTTCAAGCTACAGTTGTTTTAGCTCATTTATTTAGCTAACTGAGTATTAAATAATACCCAGGTTATCCCTATGGTTACCTTTTTTGTCCATTGAGTGGTTGTGCCTTTTCCCAAAATGACTTTCTTCCGGCTTCTGATTGGCTGAATTGTGCTTCGCGATGTGCCGCATCACCTGGAAATAAATCACTGAATATGTAAAAATATTAAAGTGTTTTCTAAAGGACTTTTTTTAGTAAATATTGGGCAAAATAATTGAATGTGAAATAAGGCTGAAATTGAATGTTTCATGGAGTCGGTTCTCCAACCTGAGCGGTTGCAGGCGTTGCATCCCAATGCTGACAGTGCATAAATGATGCAGCACTAAAAGACATGTCAGATTTTGGCCTCCAGCAACTCCTACGAGCGGCAACGCTGCAGAGCCTGCCTGGGAAGAAGAGGAATACATTTGTGCATAAAAAACATCAATAACTGCTTACACTGAAGCAGTAATCTCAACATTTCTGTCACATTTTATTGAGTTTTCCCGCGTTAAAGGAGCTTTCAACAATAAAGTGCATACAGTAATGCGGGGAAGACAATGCAAAGAAAAGATCCTTGAATGCATCCTGCTGGGAATACGACGTGAGAAGGTTTAGCATAATGAAGCTACCTGGGATCGCACAGCAGCATAAAAGTATCGGTGCTGTCACACCAACAAGAGGTGTGTTCATGTCTGCAACAAAATGCCAATTTATGCTGTGTAAAAAACACTTGATATTTTTAATTTAAAAAAAAAATAAGTGCTTATTAGCAAAGATTTTGACGCTTTCTGTCAGGACGCTGATTAGACAGAAATAGCACAAAGCCTTGCAGGATGAGAAAGAAGCATTGGGGATTTAAAAAGATATTTATTTGAAACAATATGTAAAAAAAATGTAGAAAGAAAATGGAAAGTGAACAAGAGAGGAGTGCTTATCATTTAATTGCATAGGAAATAGTATTGGACATCAGTGCAGATTGTCAGATGAGACAAATAGAAAATAAAAACAATGAATGTTTAATGGGGAAAGTGGCAGGAAGGTGTGAAGATGATGATATTTACATTTATAATATATTATAAATATAAAAAAATAATGTTAAATAATATAATAATATATATAAAATAATATAAATAATATAATAAATATAAATAAATAATATAAATATATTATATAAGTAAATATAAACATAAATATATTATATAAATAATATAATTATATATATATATATATATATATATATATATATATATATATATATATATATATATATATATATATATATATATATATATATATATATATTATAAATATATTACCTCCTTCAGGAAGGACGTTTAGGTAAGGACGTTTTGGAATATTATTTATAACAATGAATTCATTTAATATATTTTTTTTTTCTGTGCCTAAATTAAATAAATATAAAGGTCAATGATATACTTAATTACATAAATATTTTTTTAAAGTACAATTAAACTAGAATTATTTTATTTATGTATTTATTTATTTATACTACTTATTTAGACTTGAAGCGTATATAAGTACATGTACCCCGATAACCGAGATTATGCTTGCAAGATGCAATTTTGTTTAACTTGGAGGGTTTTTATACAAAAATTGAATAAACACAGTTAATAAAATTAGTAAATAAAATGTGAAAAAAATATGAAATTGTCTATTAATTAGATAAAATGCCAAATTTCAAACAAAAATACATTAAAACTCATTGTTGAGCGACTTTTACTTTGTTTTTACTGTTGTGTAGACTACTATACTGTATCGTTACTCCTGGATGATCGGTATCGAAGTCAGCAGCATCAAACCCTGATTGGAGGATCCCAACAAAAAATATAACAACATGGGTGCACATTTATTGATCTATATTTTTCATTATTTTACTTTTATTTAAGTGTATATATATATGCTTTATACACCAATAAGCAAAATTATGCAGTTAACATGCCGTGTATTATTATGCACTGCAGTGTTTTGCAGCAGTACTTACAATAAAACACAAGACACGCTGTTAAATTAGAAGCTCTCTGACAGCGTCAGTCAAAAGTGAATCTTATTATCGAACGCGATGTCAGAACGCTGGGGTGTTTTGGAGCTCATTACCTTTTCTGAAGGTGTACCTAACGAAACGTGCACGCGTGCATGTGGAGCAGGGCGTGATTCGGTGATTATTTATAATAACAACAGACGTTAACACCCACTGCAGGAGCGCAGCCACACCTCCCCGAAGGAGGACAACATGCGGCCTTTTCACCTTCCTATTTATACTCAGCCAATTAGCGCTTCCTGCCTGCGACACACAGTATGTGCTGTACTGCGGGGCCAAGCGCAGACTATTTCGATAGAAGCCCTGCGTGATTGGACGCTTGGTGGGTTCAAAAGGTTGAGTGACATCAGGGGTCTCAAACTCAAATTACTGCAAAGCATGCTAGGAAGCCAGAATCGCTCCTTTTTGACTGGGATGATGATGACTCCCAGCATGCTTTGCGGAACTGTTTTTGAAAAATGGCTGCACAAAGTATGCCACATGTTAAATGATGTTGTTTATTATCCTCCATTAGTAGTAATAGTTGCCCTGTGTGTTTTTTTTTTGGCCTGTCCAACCATTGGGGCAGATAGTATTGCATTGTATTGTAGTATTTTAATGCCCTTACATGATAAATATATTTGTTCTGTCAAGTGTAAGCCACACCTTCCCTGTTATATGGAGTATTAATTGCCTTTATTTATATTTATTTCTTTTGTTGTTACTCCGGGCTGCACGGTGGTCGAGTGGTTATCGCGCAGACCTCACAGCTAGGAGACTGGAGTTCAATCCCACCCTCGGTCATCTCTGTCCGGTTTTCTCCGGGTACTCCGGTTTCCTCCCACATTCCAAAAACATGCTAGGTTAATTAGCGACTCCAAATTGTCCATAGGTATGAATGTGAGTGTGAATGGTTGTTTGTCTATATGTGCCCTGTGATTGGCTGGCCACCAGTCCAGGGTGTACCCCTCCTCTTGCCCGAAGACAGCTGGGATAGGCTCCAGTACCCCTGCGACCCTCGTGAGGATAAGCGGTAGAAAATGAATTAATGTTTTGTTGTTTTGGAGCTGCCGGGCTCCCGGAGCAGGAGGGGATAGAAAAGAAAAAAAAAAAGTAAAGACGCGGGGTACACCCTGGACTGGTGGCCAGCCAATCACAGGGCACATATAGACAAACGACCATTCACACTCACATTCATACCTATGGGCAATTTGGAGTCGCTAATTAACCTAGCATGTTTTTGGAATGTGGGAGGAGTACCCAGAGAAAACCCACGCATGCACGGGGAGAACATGCAAACTCCACACAGAGATAGCCGTGGGTGGAATTGAACTCTGGTCTCCTATTTGGGAAGCCTGTGTGCTCACCACTTGCACACCATGCAAAGGTTTTATTTCCTTTTATTTACAAATTTGGGTAATAAGAGTTTAAAAGTCAATATAGGGGTGTTATTTCATGTCTAGAGGGCTCTAATAATGCTTAAATATTCATTCATTTTCTACCGCTTATCCACACGAGGGTGGTGCGGGGGTGCTGGAGCCTATCCCAGCTGTCTTCAGGCGAGAGGCGGGGTACACCCTGGACTGGTGGCCAGCCAATCACAGGGCACATATAGACAAACATCCATTCACACTCACATTCATACCTATGGACAATTTGGTGTCGCTAATTAACCTAGCATGTTTTTGGAATGTGGGAGGAAACCGGAGTAAACCCACGCATGCACGGGGAGAACATGCAAACTCCACACAGAGATGGCCGTGGGTGGAATTGAACCCTGGTCTCCTGGCTGTGAGATCTACGCGCTAACCACTCGACCACCATGCCGCCGCTACATTACCAAATGTTGCTACGTTGACAAGTTCAATGTCATTCCAGACTACGTTAAGTTAAGTTTGAGATCCGTTCGGTTTGATTGCTTTTGAGATCGTCACGGACCGTCAGTCGGGAATTTGCGGGGAAAGGAGCGCAGTTATTCCAACAAAATAGTGCTTAACTTTTTTTTGTACAGTTGCCTACTAAATCCTGCAGAGTGCACGTTGTGTTCAAAGATGATTTTTAGATGTATTAGAGATGACTTTCTATTTTGGCAAAGCACTCGAGTGTCTCGCTGAACACTGAAGACCAAGTGAAGTGTAAATCACTGCTCATGGATGTTTAATTCTGTCCCGCGGCTTAAATCAAATGTTTGTCAAGGAGGACCCACACACACACACACACACGTCGCACCCCCACCCGCCAGCCTTTCCCCAAACAGTCCCTCTGTTGTTTTTACGAGGCTTACAAATGCAAATGGTAGGCTAAAAGTGTACCGTGAATGCAATCATCTTGTTTGTACTCTTGCAAAATAATATTAGGTTTCTACAATCAAGGTTATATAGCGCTGGAGCGAGGCTAACTCGTACAGCTAGTGGGCGGACGGGCGCTGAAGCGTTGACACAAAATCAACGGACGCCGGCGCCCGAGATGACGAGGTCAAAAGGAGATGGCGGAGGACTCTTAATTAAAAGTCACTGCGCGGTACGACCCGAATTCAGGACGCTTGCGCTCATTTTCTTGGCTGACAAAGAATCATTACATTAGATGTCAGCCCCCCCCCCACGATCAATATTCCGACAGGGTGAGGTACCCTTGGTCCTCGCCCCCCCTGCACCCCCACCAACGAACCTGTGAGCCGACTGCAAAACCTGAAACGGCAAAGAAGGATGAGGTCAAAGCTTTGTAGAGCGTCTCGGTAGCCCAGACGGGGGGGGCCTCCCGATCGCTCTTCGTGCGGACCGGCGAGACATCATTAAATCCTTTCTCACTGCTTTACGGTGCATAATTCATATCTAGATGTTGAAATATAAATGTTGCTGTGTTGCAGAAAAGTCTGCCAGGCGGAAGACAAGAGGCCACCGCCATGCTGTGCGGGAGGTGCGATGGTTCAAGCCTGCAGGTAAGCTAACTTCTCTGGAAGGAAAAGCCATTTGCAATATTATATTACATCCTTATTAAGACGTACAGGCAGGGTACAAACAAAGATGGCCGCCTGATTCTCATTCGCAATGCACTGCAAGACTTTCTGCCGCGCGATCTTCTCTTTGCTTGAGACGGGCTTTCAAACCAAATTATTCATTTCTAAAAACAACCAACGGTCTTGTTTGTTGCTCAACCGACGAATGGAGGTCAGACAGTGCTTCAAAATTCGACTAGCGGTGATCCAAAGTCCATTGTTTGGACTTAGCAGATCGCTACAAGACTAGTCCACTTTGGGTCTCGGTTAGTGTAGTTATGGTTTTACGTCAAATATGTATGCAAATATTTCGCCTTGATTGACAAAAACATTTTCTGGTTAGCATCCAATATGACGCAACATGTGACGCTAACACGTTAGCATGATCTCAAAGCGATCTCAACTGTTTTGGTCAAGTAGTTTGTAAAATAAATTACCCGCAAAAGATGTGACTTATGTGCAACTTATGTATGTTTTTTATTGATTTATTTTTATTTAACTAAATAAATAACATAATAATAATAATAATAATAATAATAATAATAATAATAATAATAATAATAAATAAATAACATAAGTCACATTTTTTGCGGGTAATTTATTTTACAATTGACCGGTTTTGGTCAAGTAGTTTGTACTTGACCAAAATAAATAAATTACCCGCAAAAAATGTGACTTATACTACAGTGCGACTTATGTGCGACTTATGTATGTTTTTTTTTTATTTATTTATTTTTATTTAAATAAATAAATAATGAATAAATAACATAAGAATAATGAAATAATAAAATAATAATAATAAATAAATAACATAGGTCACATTTTTTGCGGATAATTTATTTTACAATTGACCGGTTTTGGTCAAGTCGTTTGTAAAATAAATTACCCGCAAAAAATGTGACTTATACTCCAGTGCAACTTATGTATGTTTTATATTTATTTATTTTTATTTAAATAAAATAAATAAAATAAATAAAATAAATAAAATAAGTCACACTTTTTGCGGGTAATTTATTTTACAATTCACTTGTTTTGGTCAAGTAGTTTGTAAAATTAATTACCCGCAAAAAATGTGACTTATACTCCAGTGCGACTTATGTACGACTTATGTATGTTTTTTTTATTTATTAATTTTTATTTTACTAACATATTTTTTTATTTATTTTACTTATGTATGTTTTTTATTTTTTATTTATTTTACTTGTGTATATATATATTTTTTTATTTTTTATTTTACAAACTACTTGACCAAAACAGGTCAATTGTAAAATAAATTACCCGCAAAAAATGTGACTTATACTCCATTGCGACTTATGTATGTTTTTTCTACCTGATGATGCATTTTTAGGCCTTGTGCGACTTAAACTCCGGAGCGACTTATAGTCCAGAAAATACGGGAATTGGATTTGCATTACTTCTTATAGGAAAAATGTAGGACTGTGTATGCACAGTGGACCATTCAGTAGATGACGCATGTAAATGTAACGTGTCAGAGTGGCTGCTGGCGTCACTCGCTGTACCTTTCAGGAGCATTTAGGTGAGGCTGAGCCCAAAACACTGACTCACCGTCACTCCTCTTTTTTTGTATACCTGCCTTAGAAGACGACATGCTTTCAAAACAACCCTGAAACATGACGCGTCATCCATCCAGCATCACGTTGACCACGTAGCACTCTCGCTTAGCAACCCTTCCCCTTGTGTTGCACCGTGATGCAAATATGAAAATATCATTTAGAGTTTAACGTTGATCACAGAGTAATAACACGAGGCCTCGTTGTGCGTTTACTATTTACACCGACGCTGTGATGTGATGTGATGCGCGATGTGCCACGGTGGATCTCTTCACGGCGGCCTTGAGACCGACTTCCTCGCCTGCCGCTAATGACGCGCCGGTGGAGATGATGCTCTCTATGATGCTCGCTCATTTTACCTTTGCTGTCACAACACAGCGAGTGGAATGTAGCACATAATGAATAATATAGCAGGAGACCAACAGCAGGGTAATTACAGGATAATGAATGCACCTGCGTTTTGCCGACAATGTCAGAGACACGGGGAAAGGGGGGGCGGGGGGGGGGGGGGATAAAAATAAAAAAGACCTACAATATGCTGGAAATCAGTGCTGCTCATCCCAGGAGAGCTCTAACACACACACACACACACACACACTTCCCTGGAGTGTGTGTTTTTTAACAGACTTAGCTTGTCTGAACGGGATCCATTTTTTGTTGGTTCCAGCTAAAATAAACCATGAAACGAGTACGATTCATTAAAAAATACAAAAGACAAAATTCAACAAAATATGTGTCCCCTTTGGAAATATTATTTCATACAGTTACATATGTTTTTTTTTAATACATATGTTGTTTTTTGAGAGCGGATTTATTTGTCATATAATAAAAATGTGGTTTTTTTTCCCTTTTAATTGTGGTAATTGTTTTAATTCTGTAAATTCTGTATACAAATAAAGTTGATTTGATTTGATTTAACATATTCCCATACTGCACAGATTATTATCTAGTATTATACTGTATTTTTACGTTTTTCTTTCACATATTTGCTCTAAAAAATTTTTAAAAAAATAAAAAAAAAGTCCAGGCTCGTACTGGTGGACGGTGGGTCCGTATTCATTTTTTGTGCTTTTAATTTGATGTTGTAACTGTCTTAGTTTGAAGCAATACATAATAATAAATAAGATACATTAAATCGATACAATGTTGGATCGCCCGGTTTCCATAGGAACGATATGGCAGCAAGAACGCCTACCACCACCTTCCTGTTTACACTCAAGTTTTTTTAATAAAGGTAAAAGTAACCATAACTGCTTATTTAACCCTTTCATTCATCATTTATATGATCATTTTATGATTGAACTCGGGTCTCCTAGCTGTGAGGCCTGCGTGCTAACCACTTGTCCGCCATGCAGCCTGAGGAGAAGCACATAAAAGCAAAAAAAAAAAAAAAAAAATTAAATACCACTTCCACATGGAATGAGAGGAGAATTTTTTTTTTTTAGTATTTTTTTTTTTACACCCTGGACTGGTCATTCATTCATTCATTCATTCTTTTCTATCCCCTCCTGCTCCGGGAGCCCGGCAGCTCCAAAACAACAAAATATTCATTCATTCATTTTCTACTGCTTTTCCTCACAAGGGTCACAGGGCTGGAGCCTATCCCAGCTGTCTTCGAGAGAGGCGGGGCACATATAGACAAACAACCATTCACACTCACATTCATACCTATGGACAATTTGGAGTCGCTAATTAACCTAGCATGTTTTTGGAATGTGGGAGGAAACCGGAGTACCCGGAGTACATGCAAACTCTACACAGAGATGGCAGAGGGTGGAATTGAACCCTAATCTCCTAGCTGTGAGGTCTGCACGCTAACCACTCTAACAAAGTTACATAAAATACACCAAAAATTATGGCATACATTTTAAATCTTAACCAAAAAATACACTAACCAGGGCGTATGCTAACCGAGGTTTCATTTTAAATAAACAAATACATATTTTTTAAATTCTTAGCAATATTACGATGCATAGTGTCATTACAAATAACGATAATACACACGTGTTTATAAAGTTACCTATAAGATAACAACATAAAAGTGTTACTGCAAAAGTGCTTCGATTAAATTCTCCTTAAATCACGTTGAAATTACTTTACTGCCCCCTTGTGGGCTCCTCCTGTACTAACGTTTTAATGATCCTATATCAGTAAGTTGCTATGCATAATTAAGAAGTATCTCTCATAAGAAATGAATGCTTAGTTTGTACTATACATGCACTACACTTGTTGAAGAGTTTTTTCATTTCAATCCAACTTTAACTGCCCTACAGAGAAAAATAGGCTGTTTATGTACAAATACTTCTAAATAATTATGTATTCATTTATTTTCACAGTACTTTTTTCCATGTACGACTTCATAAATAAGAGACGAATGACGACAAAAAGTGATACGGACACTTCTGGTTAAGCATCATTCACAAAGTGAAATTACAAAGCCGATTTTCATAGCGATAATGAAAATGTACAGTCTCTTATCTTCAGCCATTTTGCTAAGTTAAAGCCTGAATGTTTCATGTGCAATCCTCTTGAGTGTGCTTGAACTTCGGATGCTGCACAGCAACACTGCGATGAACCCAGAAGAAAGACCATGAACGCAACGTAAATGACAGCTCTGACGTTTGCAATTTTTTTTTTAAGCTCGTGTCCTCGATTGTTTTTATCTCTCTTTTCCGTTTGCAGCTGCTTGACGGGTGATTACCTTACCTTTGCTCGAGTTTACCTTTACACACGGATTTCTAATAATGCAAAAATTAGCATCATTAATAATTCATTCATTCATTTTCTACCGCTTTTCCTCACGAGGGTCACGGGGGTGCTGGAGCCTATCCCAGCTGTCTTCGGGCGAGAGGCGGGGAACACCCTGGACTGGTCGCCAGCCAATCACAGGGCACATATAGACAAACAACCATTCACACTCACATTCATACCTATGGACAATTTGGAGTCGCTAATTAACCTAGCATGTTTTTGGAATGTGGGAGGAAACCGGAGTACCCGGAGAAAACCCACGCATGCACGGGGGAGAACATGCAAACTCCACACAGAGATGGCCGAGGGTGGAATTGAACTCGGGTCTCCTAGCTGTGAGGCCTTTGCGCTAACCACTCTACATCGTGCAGCCCCTTTTATTTCCTTTTATTTAAAATTTGGGTAATAAGAGTTTAAAAGTCAATATAGGGGTGTTATTTCATGTCTAGAGGGCTCTAGTGTTTATCACAGGGCACATATAGACAAACAACCATTCACACTCACATTCATACCTATGGACAATTTGGAGTCGCTAATTAACCTAGCATGTTTTTGGAATGTGGGAGGAAACCGGAGTACCCGGAGAAAACCCACGCATGCACGGGGAGAAACTCCACACAGAGATGAGGTGGAATTGAACCCTGGTCTCCTAGCTGTGAGGTCTGCGCGCTAACCACTCGGCCGCTGTGCAGCCTGTTAACTAACAAAGTTACATAAAATACACAAAAAATTATGGCATACATTTAAAATCTTAACCAAAAAAAACACAAACCAAGGCGTATGCTAACCGAGGTTTCATTTTAAATAAACAAATAAATATTTTTTTAAATGCTTATACCACTAGACCACCGTGCCGCCCACAATTAATCATACAGTAAAAAAACAAAAAATCAATAATAATAAACATTTTCTTGAATGAATACCTTTGTTGTATTGGATTTGATTAGATTAAAGGTACAGGTGTACCTATTAAAGTGGCCTGAGGGTGTTTTAGGCCACTGATGCCTTCTGGGAACTCTAGCAGGCTGAGCAATGACCTTGTCCCGTACAATCTTTCAAAGTAATTGAGCCAGGATGTTGATGACAGTTGAGAAATGTCGAGCCGCACCACTGAGGATACATCATTGGCTAAAATTGGCGTCATATTGACCCCCCTTGAAAAGAATGAACTCATTCTGGCGGCGGCGGCGGCCATCAGACGGAGACATGCAGGAACACCCACAAGCAGCGGCTGTTTGGTTTGGGGGTTGTGTAATAAGCATGGGAATACACTGGAGACTCAAAAGTTGAATGCGATTGGATTTGTATTGGAAATAATGTGATGCAAAATCACACTAGAAGGTTCCTTTTAACTTTAATCCACAATGACAGAACAGTGAACACACCTGGTTAGGTGAGCTTTAGGAAGCCATATTTGGTTGAATTTAGTTATGTCTTTCAATTATCCTCATTGACCTGGTAAGCTATTTAGAATATAACATAACATGTCATTAATAACATTATTATTATTAATAACATTGAGTCTCACAGCCAGGAGACCCGAGTTCAATTCCACCCTCGGCTATCTTGTGTGGAGTTTGCATGTTCTCCCCGTGTATGTGTGGGTTTACTCCGGTTTCCTCCCACATTCCAAAAACATGCTAGGTTAATTAGCGACTCCAAATTGTCCATAGGTATGAATGTGAGTGTGAATGGTTGTTTGTCTATATGTGCCCTGTGATTGGCTGGCCACCAGTCCAGGGTGTACCCTGCCTCTCCGCCTGAAGACAGCTGGGATAGGCTCCAGCAACCCCTCGCGACCTTCGTGAGGATAAGCGGTAGAAAATGAATGAATATTTAAGCATTATTAGAGCCCTCTTGACATGAAATAACACCCCTATATTGACTTTTAAACTCTTATTACCCAAATTTGTAAATAAAAGGAAATAAAACCTTTTAGGGGCTGCACGGTGTGCAAGTGATTAGCAAACAGGCTTCCCAAATCGGAGACCAGAGTTCAATTCCACCCTCGGCCATCTCTGTGTAGAGTTTGCATGTTCTCCTCGTGCATGTGTGGGTTTTCTCCGGGTACTCCGGTTTCCTCCCACATTCCAAAAACATGCTAAGTTAATAAGCGACTCCAAATTGTCCATAGGTATGAATGTGAGTGTGAATGGTTGTTTGTCTATATGTGCCCTGTGATTGGCTGGCCAATTAACCGTGATAAAGGGATTACTTAACTAAGGTTATTTTGTTCCTCGACTCATCAAACTGGTGTGAAGTAGGAGTACACACTGGCTTAGGTAAACGTGCAATGAAGGTAACGTTTGCAGTATCCAAGTATGGGTGGGATCAAGGGTCAACATGGCAACAATAATCTCATAAATACCAGCAAGTGTAGCATCATTTTCAGGTGACTTTGCTGATGTTTTCTTAGTTGTTAGTCTTCTAGTATCTCCTAAGAGCCCAATAATAATAGCGGTCATTGTAATAATCAATTTACTTCTACATTTTTTTGTGCTACTTTTTAAAAAGGACGTCCTCTCTGCAAGGAACATCTTTTATTTGTGTCCCCCGTGCCCCCGTCTTGACGTCTTCAAGATACATGCAATAATAATAAAGTGCAGCAGCGCGCAACAATGTGGAGCCACAGTGAGCGATGCTGTAAAGCATCCGGATGCTGAGTCCTTCCCACCTGTCGTCAGCAGAGCGGCGGAGCGGACTCATGGGGCACAACAAGAAAGAAAAGTAGAAGTGGCCTCAGTGATTTGAAATGAATGTTCTATCAAGTAGAATATTCACTAGGAGCTCACAGTGTGGATTTGAACAGTGTACTCTTTGTGGAAAGGATGAGCGGTACACAAACATGATGGATGGCACCAATGGGGTTTCTCCTTTTGTTTGACCACCACGACCACTAGGAGGCCTCCGAACATGAACATCAGTCTTCCTGGTCCGAAACGCCTTTAGATGCGAAAGGGTGACGTGGTCCTCCTGGCTTCATCAGACCATGATCCAAGCAGTGTCAAGCAGCTAGGATTAGAATCAACACTTCCAAGTCCGAGTTCATGGTTGGATTGCCATCTCCTAGATCCTGCCCAAAAGTGGAGAAGCTCAAGTACCTCAGGGTCTTGGATGGAACGTGAGCTTGACAGGGGAATTGGTGTGGCGTCTACAGTGATGCAGACTCTGCATCGGTCCGTTGTGGTGAAGCGGGAGCTGTGAGCCCAAAGGCAAAGTTCTCAATTTACCGCTCGATCTCCATTCCTACCCTCACATACGGTCATGAGCCAAAGGACAAAATTCCGTGTTCAAGCGACCCTCAATTAGTTTTCTCCATAGGATGGATAAGGTGAGTAGTACTGTCATCCGGGAGAACCATGGAGTAGAACCAGCGTTCCTCCCCATTGAGAAGAGCCAGATGAGGTAGTTCTTTCATCTGGGTAGCATGCCTTCCCTGAGGAGGTGTTCAAGGCACGGCCGAGGAGGCCTTGGGGAAGACCCAGGACACGTTAGAGTCCTGGGAACGCCTCAGGATACGTCTGGAAGAGCTGGATGAAATAGCCAGGGAGAGCGGAATCTCGGATAAGCGGAAAAAGATGGATGAATGTAAATAATACAAATAATGATAGGGATTTTTAATGTAATAATAATATTCAATGTTATTATTTATTAATTCATTTTCTACCACTTATCCTCACGAGGGTCGCAGGGGATGCTGGAGCCTATCCCAGCTGTCTTCGATCAAGAGGCGGGGTACACCCTGGACTGGTGGCCAGCCAATCACAGGGCACATATAGACAAACAACCATTCACACTCACATTCATACCTATGGACAATTTGGAGTCGCTAATTAACCTAGCATGTTTTTGGAATGTGGGAGGAAACCGGAGTACCCGGAGAAAACCCACGCATGCACGGGGAGAACATGCAAACTCCACACCCTCAGATGGCTGAGGGTGGAATTGAACTACGGTCTCCTTACTGTGAGGTCTACGCGCTAACCACTTGTTCGCCATGCAGCCGCAAAGTAGGATTCCTTATTCAAAATGGAAAATTTCGGCAGTTAGAGCATCACAAACCTTATTAGAGCCCTCTAGACATGAAATAACACCCCTATAGTCACCTTCATGGTAAACCTAACATTATTAGAGCCCTCTAGACACGAAATAACACCCCTATAGTCACCTTCATGGTAAACCTAACATTATTAGAGCCTTCTCGACATGAAATAACACCCCTATAGTCACCTTCACGGTAAACCTAACATTATTAGAGCACAGGGAAAACATGCAAACTCCACACAGAGATGGCCGAGGGTGTGAATTGAACTACGGTCTCATAGCTGTGAGGTCTCCGCGCTAACCACTCGACCGCCGTGCAGCCCTGCAGTAGGACTCTTTGTTTATAAATGAAATATTTTCATAGCATAGACAACCAGTTTACGAGCTTAGAAATACAGTTTACAAGATTAGAGCACTCTAGATTTGAAATAACACCCCTATATTTACCAATACGCTCGTATTATTTATTGTTCAGTCTGGGGTTTGTGTGTCTCGGGAAATATTACAATACATTTATTGACACATAGTAACCAAAGTAGAGTATTACATATTTGAATGTGTCTTTTGAATGCCTTATATTACTTTATAATTATATATATTTATATATTTTATTTTTTATATATATATTCATTATTTTAATATTTTATTTATATATTTTTATATATTTATATATATATATTAATTAATTATAATTACTTTACTTTTAATAATTTTAGTTTATTTAGTCATTTTTATGCTTGAAAATACTAATTTCGGCCAAAAAAATATATAAAAATATATAAAAATATATAAAAATATATATATAATAAATGTAATATATATAACAGTACAGTATATAGTTCTGGTCATTATTGATACCTTGGCTGACTTGCTAGGAGGTATCACATGGTTGATGGAGGTAAACATGGCCGCCATTAAGCAAAATATCCAATGGATTAAAGCCATATTAATTCTAGTATTAAATTTAAATGTTTTTTTTTCCCTTTTTTTGTATTCGCTATCATATTTTTAATTTTTATCTTGACATGCTTGTCTGTCATCAACACCAACAGACCTCCCCTGCATGCTGATTGACACAAAGCAAATTGTTTACAATTAGCCGCCATGTCCGACTGGAACAACGATTGGCGTTAGCATACGGGGCTGCCAATGATGAGCTAGCTAGCCACCGGGCAAATCACGAAATGTTTTGGCAATGACAGGATTGCCTGTCAACTCCGCCACGCTCCCTGGCTGTCTGTGGCTGGAAGCCAAGCATCCTTCCCACACAGTTTACACCTTTTGGAAGGGAAATATGATCTCCTTCTGCTCCCGTCTGCACAAAATAGACAATATTTGTGTACGGGAGTGCGGGGTGTCAATCATCCGGGATAGCGAGGGGAAGGTGGCGGTTCCGGATGAGCTGCTATTTGACAAAAGTGAAAAATGGTGCTGTTTGTTGGCGTTACTTGTAATCAAAATCACAGGGCACATATAGACAAACAACCATTCACACTCACATTCATACCTATGGACAATTTGGAGTCGCTAATTAACCTAGCATGTTTTTGGAATGTGGGAGGAAACCGGAATACCCGGAGAAAACCCACACATGCACATGGAGAACATGCAAACTCCACATAGGGATGGCCGAGGGTGGAATTGAACTACGGTCTCCTAGCTGTGAGGTCTCCGCGCTAACCACTTGTCCGCTGTGCAGCTGCAAAGTACGATTCCTAATTCTAAATGGAACATTTCCGCAGTTAGAGCATCACAAACCTTATTAGAGCCCTCTGGACATGAAATAACACCCCTATAGTCACCTTCATGGTAAACCTAACATTATTAGAGCCTTCTAGACATTAAATAACACCCCTATAGTCACCTTCATGGTGAACCTAACATTAGAGCCTTCTAAACATGAAATAACACCCCTATAGTCACCTTCTCAGTAAACCTATTATTAGAGACCTCGAGACATGAAATAACACCCCTATAGTCACCTTCACACCTACCTAACCTAGCATGTTTTTGGAATGTGGGAGGAAACCGGAATACCCGGAGGAAACCCACGCATGCACATGGAGAACATGCAAACTCCACATAGGGATGGCCGAGGGTGGAATTGAACTCGGGTCTCCCAGCTGTGAGGCCTGTGTGCTAACCACTTGCAAACCGTTCAGCCCCTAAAAGGTTTTATTTCCTTTTATTTACAAATTTGGGTAATAAGAGTTTAAAAGTCAATATAGGGGTGTTATCTCATGTCTAGAGGGCTCTAATAATGCTTAAATATTCATTCATTTTCTACAGCTTATCCTCACGTGGGTCGCGGGGGTGCTGGAGCCTATCCCAGCTGTGTTTGGGCGAGAGGCGGGGTACACTCTGGACTGGTGGCCAGCCAATCACAGGGCACATATAGACAAACAACCATTCACACTCACATTCATACCTATAGACAATTTGGAGTCGCCAATTAACCTAGCATATTTTTGAAAATGCATGTTTTTGGAATTGAACTCGGGTCTCCGAGCTGTGAGGCCTGCTCGCTAACCACTCGACCACCATGCAATTTGGAGTCGCTAATTAACCTAGCATGTTTTTGGAATGTGGGAGAAAACCGGAGTCCTCGGCAAAAACCCACGCATGCACGAGATGGCCGAGGGTGGAATTGAACTCGGGTCTCCTAGCTGTGAGGCCTGTGTGCGAACCACTCGACCACCGCTGTGCAGCCGAACATGTATTTAAAAATGGCGTTACATGCTCTGATTTAGGCAACGCCATTTGCACCACATACAATAGCGACTGTGGGGCGTGGATACGACTTCTTCTTCTCAATAAAAGACGCTAAAAAAAAAAAAACTCGGGAGGTGTGGGTATGGTTCACTTTGATTTGCCGCTGTGATCCGTGAAGTGGGAGGCTGTGCTCAATTAAACACTTCCCACTGACATACACTATCTACCGGTTGCGGTCCCAGAGCTGCAGTCCGTCATCCTTCTGCCGGCTGCTGCTGGGCATCATTGCATAATTGAACCAGAGGCAGAATGATATCATTCATGCTGAATCGTGCTTCTTGTTTTTATCAATGGCATTGGGTAGAAAATAGCAAAGAGCAGGGAGGAGTCCTGCATGAAGTACATCATGTCCCTCACATATTTAACCATAGTGAATCTTGCTGGATTCTGCACTTTGCAAAGATCAAATCAGACCCTTTCGCTTATGAATTAACAGGTAGATTATGTTCAATTTATTGAGTACAACATGTGCACTCATGCAAAGGACACGGCATTCCCAATGCCATAAAGAAATAATACAACAATCTGTACAAATTAAATTCATAAAGTATTTCTGGACTTCCACCGAATTTTGATATTTTGAGTCTCAAGGAAATGAAATTCATGACTGCACTTATAAATATATCACTATATTGACAGTTACTATGGTACCCATTATGTCATTGGATGGTCATATCACTGCATACTTTGGTACGTGAAAAATAAAAATAAAAATAAAAATGCTTGAAAATTTGTATTTTCAAGCATAAAAATGGCTAAATAAAGTAAAATAAAAGTATTATAAGGCATTCAAAAGACACATTCAAAGATGTAATAAAAACTTAAATTATATTAGGAAAGCAGGAAGTGAACAAATGTAACAGTTACTGATTGTAAAAGTACCAGATGGAGGGGTAGGATTTAATAAGCTTTGTTTCTTCCTACTCCTTTTGGACATGTGGAACTGTGAACTGATTATGTGATGCATTCAATTGTAATCTGATGCATGTTCAAATGAAATAAAACCATTACCATTACCACTTTACAATAAAAATTAGAGTTTTTTAATTATTTAATAATAATAATAATAATAATAATAATAATTATTATTATTATTATTATTATTATTATTATTATTACTTGCTTTTATTATTATTATTATTATTATTATTATTATTTAATTTAATAAAAGTCCTAATGCGAGAGACAAACAAAACAAAATGTGTCAATTGTCCAATTTTTTTTTTATAAATTACATTTTTTTACAGTTTTTGAAGGTTAACTGTAAACGTTGTTTATCTCTTAACGATTAACATTATAGAGAGGCGGGGTACATCCTGGACTGGTGGCCAGCCAATCACAGGGTACATATAGACAAACAACCATTCACACTCACATTCATACCTATGGACAATTTGCTAATTAACCTAGCATGTTTTTGGAATGTGGGAGGAAACCGGAGTGCAACCCACGCATGCACGGGGAGAACATGCATAGAGATGGCCGAGGGAATTGAACTCGGGTCTCCTAGCTGTGAGGCCTGTGTGCTAACCACTCATCCACCGCTGTGCAGCCGAACATGTATTTAAAAATCGAAACAAATGGAAGGTCATACATCCTCCCGGAATGGATTGTGTTCGATTCCCAAGCTCAACTATAATTTATAAAACTGCAAGCTCAGATGTTTTTGCCGTTATCAATATTCTCTAACTCAGAACGACGCTTATCATGTCGCGGGATGCTGTCATTTACTTGAACCTTGACGTTGAAGGGAGCGCATACAAGCCACGTGGAGGCTATACACAATTCCGAGCCACACTGAGAGGAACTTCACAGGGATTGGAGCATGCATCCGGTCTTTAGTCAGTTCATAACATGGGTTCCCGTTGACTGGTCTCGTGTCATTTTGATCAAGTACACAATATTTCAGATGGAATATTTCCCCACTGAGATGCCCCACTTTGTTTTTCTCCCTTGCGGGATGACTCATTGTTTTTTTCCAGCATGGGTCTAAAGCTCTTTTTTTTTTCAAGATTTAATCAAGAGCACCAGTTAGTTATGATTATTCTGTACATTTTTTTGTATCCTGACTTCATTAGCATTTCATAGCAGTGTCGCTACCCCCGGAGGTTCACACTGTGCAATGTGCTCTTTATCAATACGCTGTCTTAATTACAGGATTTTAATTAGAACCCCTGCATTACAGAGTGTGTTATTATGAATAGAACAAACAATGAAGGAAGGCAACCTTTCGCTTAGTTTTTTTTTGGCGCTGTGGCAACATTTGGGAATCTGACGCGTATTATTAAACAATGGCATTGTTATGCGCAAGATGCAAACAATCACGTCCGTGTTAATTGAAATTTTGAACCTGCTTATTTTATTCCGTAACCACCACTTAGGACCGTATGGAAAATGAATGAATGTTAATTGTAATTGCATGCAGCTCAGTGTCTGATGGCTTGTGTGTTATATTAATAATATCCAAAAAACGTTTCAACAAAAAGGTATATTACCTGAATTGAATTAAAACTGTGATGTATTTTGTTAACAATTACAGTAATTGTGCTGAATCGCGGTGCATATTTCAGACCGATTTTTATAGATCGGTCATAGTCACACAATGCCGTGACATTATATATTCATATCTAAAAGGCATGAATTATATGTAGAAGGCTTCTAGCTATACATTATAGAATATGAAGAAAAAAAGAAAAAAAAAAGAATTTCCGTTATTACATAGAATATTATTCAGCATCCCTGTGATATATTTGCATAGAAAATATGCAGCCATGCATCCAATGTTAGCGCTTTTCACCAAAACAATTCATTAAGCAGACAAATTGGCATTAATGTGGAATCTCATCTGCATTTAGCACATGATTTCATTTTTAGAATAAAAACAGGATGCCGAGCGCCACCGCATAATAATATTACATTGATTTGAATTAGTCTGAACACGTAAAAAGAGCAATAATTAGATTGATACTACATTATACAGCAATACGTGGATGGTAATTTATTATTCATGTTTACTTGGATGGGCTGCAATGCAACAACTATGGGACTCAGTGCTAAACTTAGCATTTAAGGCTCTTGGGTATGAACCTATATAAATATGGTACTATGTCAGGTGCTGTGCTAACAGCTACCATGTTAGCATTGCTAGAATGCTAACATGCTAAGGTATGAACTTACGTATATTTACACTTAATGTTTTCATGTTGTTAGGTCAGCATGTTAAATTTGTATTATTAGCATGCTAACATTAGCATATTCGTATTTCTGCAATTTTTAAACAGTGTATATTTACACTTAATGTTTTCATGCTGTTAGGTCAGCATGTTAGATTTGTATTATTAGCATGCTACAATTAGCATATTAGTATTTCTGCAGTTTTTAAACGATGTAAACTTTTGTAGACGTTTCGTGTTTTCATTTTAGGTGTTAGTATGCTGCACAGTAACATGCCAGAATGCTAACATTGGCATGCTATTTCAAAAGGTATAAACATTCATAGACTGTGTTTATAGACAACCAGTTTACTTATAAATCACTTATAAATACGGTTTTCACCATTAGAGCACTCTAGACATGAAATAACACCCCTATATTCACCAATACACTGGTATTGGTACATGGTTGATTGGTGGAAAAACATGGCCGCCATCAAGCAAAACATCCAGTGGATTAAAGCCATATTAATTCTTGCATTAACAGCTGTGCTAACAGCTACCGTGTTAGCATTGCTAGAATTATTAGCATGCTAAAATTAGCATATTAGCATTTCTGCAATATTCAAACGGTGTATATTTCCGTAGAGGGTTCGTGTTTTCATTTTAGGTGTTAGTATGCTAACAGATAGCACGGTAACATAACAGAATGCTAACATTGGCATGCTATTTCAAAAGGTATAAACATTCATAGACTGTGTTTTTAATGTTAGGTGTTAGCATGCTAACCATTAGCATACAAAAACATTTCAATTGCACAGGTATGAACTTATATAAACACTTAATGTTTTTCATGTTGTTAGGTCAGCATGTTAGGTTTGTATTATTAGCATGCTAAAATTAGCATATTAGTATTTCTGCAATTTTTAAACGGTGTATATTTACACTTAATGTTTTCATGTTGTTAGGTCAGCATGTTAGATTTGTATTATTAGCATGCTAAAATTAGCATATTAGTATTTCTGCAATATTTAAACGGTGTATACTTACGTAGAGGTTTAGTGTTTTAACTTTAAGTGTTAGTATGCTAACAGATAGCACAGTAACATGCCAGAATGCTAACATTGGCATGCTATTTCAAAAGGTATAAACATTCATAGACTGTGTTTTTATGTTAAGTGTTAGCATGCTAACCATTAGCATACAAAAACATTTCAATTGCACAGGTATGAACTTATATAGACACTTAACGTTTTCATGTTGTTAGGTCAGCATGTTAGATTTGTATTATTAGCATGCTAAAATTAGCATATTAGTATTTCTGCAGTTTTTAAACGGTGTATATTTACATAGAGGGGTAGTGTTTTCATTTTAGGTGTTAGTGTGCTAACAGATAGCATGGTAACATGCCAGAATGCTAACATTGGCATGCTATTTCAAAAGGTATAAACATTCATAGACTGTGTTTTTATGTTAGGTGTTAGCATGCTAACCATTAGCATACAAAAACATTTCAATTGCACAGGTATGAACTTATATAGACACTTAATGTTTTTCATGTTGTTAGGTCGGCATGTTAGATTTGTATTATTAGCATGCTAAAATTAGCATATTAGAATTTCTGCAGTTTTTAAACGGTATATATTTACGTAGAGGTTTAGTGTTTTAATTTTAGGTGTTGCTAAAGGCGTATGCTAACAGATAGCACGGTAACATGCCAGAATGCTAACATTGGCATGCTATTTCAAAAGGTATAAACATTCATAGACTGTATTTTTATGTTAGGTGTTAGCATGCTAACCATTAGCATACAAAAATTTCAATTACTCACAGTTTTTCACCATTCATTGGTAATCCCCCAAAAATGCGATATTATAAATGAAGCACCAATTAGCATGAATGATATCAGACGGTATAAATGTTATCGTAATGACTTGTAGAATGACAGTTCCACATGTTCTCCTGCTAATTAAACATTTGTTGTTTACACTCGCCCCGGCAACAAAAATTGCTATTTCTGAGAGCAAAATTATGCAAACGAGGCTTCCGTGGGTTTGGTTTTCTCTGGGCTGATGCTTCATTTGTATGCAGCCACTTTTACGGCGTGCCCCAAGGAGCGCAGAGGTCCGTACGACGCTTATTCCGTGAGCTCAACTTTGACTATTTCAAAGAAGATGCTTGCAACTGGGAGGAAATTCAGATCAGTACAGATGGATTAATCAATGTGTTGCTATTTCACAAAGAACGTCTGCATGAAGTTCAAAGAGGCGGAATTTGTTATCCGAGCATACATTGTGGGGGTGGGGCGCTATCTTCCTCTCTGGTTGCACACTCACTCTCTCGCTTCAAGTATTGACATTTTTATAGACTTCTCCGTATCGATCGGTGTAAAATGTGCTTGCTTTTAATTGGTAGGAGAGTAGTCATAATAAAATGAAGAGGCGAATTCACTGCGGTTCGTCTCGGACAAAGACCTACGGGCCAAAAATAAAAAAGTAAAGAAACGGAGATATGATTGGCTAGAAATATTTCAATATTGAACAAAATTGCAAAATTTGTTCTCAATCAGAAATCACTGCTCTCTGGTTCTACTATATCTTACTTATTATGTGGAAATATGGGGTAATAACTATAAAAGAAATCTTCACTCGCTAAATGTACTACAAAAAAAAGGTCAGTAAGGATAATTCATAATGCCACCTACACAGAACATACTAACTCCTTATTTCTAAAAAATACAAATACTTCAACTTGCTGATATAGTTAATCTTCAAACAGCTAAAATAATGCATAAAGCTAAAAAATAACCAATTACCTAAACATGTCATCTAATACTTCTCTACAAGAGAGGAGAAACACTTATATGCTAGGACTATGTTAAAAAGCCATAAGCATTAAACTTTATTAAACTATTTTATTAAACTATATTAGTAAATTAAATTAAATTAAATTAAATTAAATTAAATTAAATTAAATTAAATTAAATTAAATTAAATTAAATTAAATTAAATTAAATTAAATTATCTATTATATATGCAGGAAGTGAACAAATGTAACAGTTACTGATTGTAAAAGTACCAGATGGAGGGGTAGGATTTAATAAGCTTTGCTTCTTCCTACTCCTTTCGGACATGTGGAACTAAAATAAATAAAAAATATTTAAAAAAATAAAAAATAATTAAATAAATGAAAAAAAAAGTTGAAAAAATATATTAGGAAAGCAGGAAGTGAAAATAAATAAATAAATTTCAAAATGTTTTTTTTAATTATATAAGGAAAGCAGGAAGTGAAAAAATAAAATAAAATAAAGTTTTAAAAAAAATTGTATAAGGAAAGCAGGAAGTGAACAAATGTAACAGTTACTGATTGTAAAAGTACCAGATGGAGGGGTAGGATTTAATAAGCTTTGCTTCTTCCTACTCCTTTTGGACATGTGGAACTGTGAACTGATTATGTGATGCATTCAATTACCATTAACATCACCATATGGAAGTGAAATTATCCTTCCAAACGAGCCTGTTTCATATATATATATATATATGAAAAACAACCACAGGGATAAAAGTAAGTCGTTCTCCTTTTTCTGACTGTCTCAGGATGTTTCTCGTATTTTGACGATGTTGGTAGGAAAGTCGTTGCTGTTTGATAAATGTGCATCTCTACAGCCTCCATTGACTCTCCAGTGTTAAACCAACACCGCCTTACCACTAAAATGTCCGAACAGAATTCTTTATGAAGTGTAAATAATGTGTACTGGGGTCATTGGGAAAGATACGCCAGCTTTGGAACAACATACGAGATTGCAGCCTGCCAACCTACCTTAAGGCGTCCACTTCCAGATTTGGTACCCCGGACACGTCACACGGCGGAGCACAACAAGGCGGCCTAGCCTGAATGCTTAATTTGCGGCCAGTGGGACGCCTCATCCAGAGATATAAACAAGCCCTGGCCCTATTGCATGCGCCGTCACGTGGGCCCCCGGCCCCTGCGCTGAATTGTTAAGCAGTATTTGCAGGCTCCTTGTTAACCCCCGGAGCCAGATAGCTAGCATCCATTCAAGAGAGCCTCCAGACCTTGAAAATCAAGCTGTGCATAGCAATTGAAATCATAACTCGGGAGGATGCGGCGGTGGCGGCGGCGGCGGTAGCGGCCGGAGCCACGGGTTTTTCATTATCTTTTGACTCGTGCCGCCGTCGCAACAAAGCCCCGTGAATGAAAATGACCTGAGCCAACATGAAAAGGCCCAATTAATGAGACACTTCATATCGACATGCGGCTCGCTGCTGTCTGAGATGTCCTCAGCGGAGAGCCGCCTCTTTCTGACTCAGTCCTTGCTTTAATAAATACGAGTAACAAGGATACACATTGTTGGGAGAACGTGCTTGGATGAGAATGGCCTTTGAGTGAAGCGGAGGTCAAATATTTGGGACGACCTGCAGTTCATTCATGCTCATATTGTGGCAACAGTAAAAAAAAAAAAATGATTTGATGCTTGCTTGTGAATTTCAGGGCTACAAAACAACTACAAATGGGAACAAAAGAATGGTTCCTTTTATACTAACTAACCCTTTGAAGGCTTGAAAAGTGATTTAAGCTTCATTATGAACAACAGATATGGGCCTTGGTACACAATAAAGCATTTTCTATGCCGCTTATCGCAGGGTCATAATAGAGCCTATCCCAGCTGACTACAGGCGAGAGGCGGAGTACACCCTGGACTGGTCGCCAGCCAATCACAGGGCTGTGGACATCTTTACACTCCTATTATTGCTAGAGTATAGAAAACCAGTTTAAGACTTTCTAAAAATACAATTACTAGAGCTCTGTGGACATGAAATAACACCCCTATAGTCATCTTTACACTCCTATTATTGCTAGAGTATAGAAAACCTGTTTATGACTTTCTAAAAATACAATTACTAGAGCTCTGTGGACATGAAATAACACCCCTATAGTCATCTGTACACTCCTATTATTGCTAGAGTATAGAAAACCTGTTTATGACTTTGTATAAATACAATTACTAGAGCCTTGTAGACATGAAATAACACCCCTATAGTCATCTTTACACTTCTATTATTACTGTTTATGGCTACCTAAAATACAATTACTAGAGCCTTGTAGATATGAAATAACACCCCTATAGTCATCTTTACACTCCTATTATTGCTAGAGTATAGAAAAGCAGTCTATGACTTTGTATAAATACAATTACTAGAGCTCTGTGGACATGAAATAACACCCCTATAGTCATCTTTACACTCCTATTATTGCTAGAGTATAGAAAACCTGTTTATGACTTTGTATAAGTAAAATAAAATAAAATAAAATAAAATAAAATAAAATAAAATAAAATAAAATAAAATAAAATAAAATAAAATAAAATAAAATAAAATAAAATAAAATAAAATAAAATAAAATTAAATTAAATTAAATTAAATTAAATTAAATTAAATTAAATTAAATTAAATTAAATTAAATTAAATTAAAATTAAAATATTATTAAATACAAATTAATACAAATATATATTTTTTAAGTAAAAATATATATATATATATTAGGAAAGCAGGAAGTGAAGAAATATAACAACTACTGATTGTAAAAGTACCAGATGGAGGGGTAGGATTTAATAAGCTTTGCTTCTTCCTACTCCTTTCGGACATGTGGAACTGTGAACTGATTATGTGATGCATTCAATTGTAATCTGATGCATGTTCAAATTAAATTAAACCATTACCATTACATTATCAAAACCCACGCACAGAGAGAACACAGTATATCAGAGATTCGAACACATTGCGGTCCCTGCAGCCCGTTTTGTAAGACAGATTTTATTTTTAAAGGCCCCCCCCCCCCCCCCCGCAGATTCAAGCCGACAGGTTAAAGTGAAAGTAATTCTGTGAATGCAAACGAAGTACAGATAAAGCATGAAATAAAAGATAGCGTCCATCACTCTCTGTCAGGCCTTAAAAGGGCAGCACAGAATGGAGTCTACTGTACATCCCTCCTATAGTACTACTTATACGTATATGTCAGTACATCAGCAACAGCAGTGAGATGGCAGAGGGAATTAGTGATGCTTGTCCAAGTATAGTATTTTCCTCAAGTACATCAGGCTATCAGAGTCTCGATAAAACACTGCCTACTTACTCCAAATTAGCATAGTAATTAATCAGCATGCTTATCAGCTGCAATGCAGAGCCTTCTCTTCTGAGTCATTTCCTCCGGTAAGCGCATTAACTTATCAATGTATTAGCAGTTTACACTCAGTTACAGTGCAGAATATGCTATATGTTAGCTATACTTGCTAGAAATACATTCAAAAGAAAAATATACACATTAGCTACAATTTCAGATACAGTAATACCTCGTTTATGACGGTTAATTGACTGTGATAAGTGAATTTCCGCAAAATAGGATTGTTTCTATCATTATTAGAGCCTGCTAGACATGAACTAACACCCCTATAGTCACATTTACACACGTATTAGCCAATATAGTCGGTTTAATAAGAGTAAATAAGCCATTTAACACATGAATAAGACTTGTGCTTGTGTGTGTTGCTATAAATGTTTTTCATAGTGGAGTTGAGTGGCGGGCGCACAGGAAGTGACTTCGACAAGTTGTGCTTGCCGTGGGTTACATCAGATTTTATTTTATTCTGGGTTTTTATTGGGGATTATTGTGCTTTATTGTTTGAATTTGACTATTATTTGGATTTTACTTGGTTGCACGGCGGTCGAGTGGTTAGCACGCATACCTCACAGCTAGAAGACCCGAGTTCAATCCCACCCTCGGCCATCACTGTGTGGAGTTTGCATGTTCTCCCCGTGCATGCATGGGTTTTCTCCGGGTACTCCGGTTTCCTCCCACATTCCAAAAACATGCTAGGTTAATTAGCGACTCCAAATTGTCCATAGGTATGAATGTGAGTGTGAATGGTTGTTTGTCTATATGTGCCCTGTGATTGGCTGGCCACCAGTTCAGGGTGTACCTCGCCTCTTGCCCGAAGACAGCTGGGATAGGCTCCAGCACCCCGATAGAAAATGAATGAATGAATGGATTTTACTTCAGTTAGCCATTTTTATGCTAGGAAATGCTTACTTTAGGTAATAAATATGTAAAATTTGTTTAAATATGCTTTTTTTTTGCTAATAATAGGTCATAGTCATGAAACAGCATGATTTATACTGACTAACATACTTATTTTTGAAAAAATTATGATAAAATGAAGCCACAAAATGATAGCATAAAAATTGTGTGACTACTTCTCTCTCTCTTTGGAATCTCTCTGCAGGAGCTTTGTTGCCATTTTGAGGTGAAAGAGCACGTCTGGCAACATGGCGCCAATTGGTAGGGAAGGCCATCGCTTATCGAGGAGGCGCCCGGCTTGTCCATAAAGAGCAAGTCATTCATTACTGTCACCCTTAAAGTACACAGTCCTCATCGCTAATGCGAGGACGCCATCGCCATGCAGCGGACAAAGCAAAATGTGCAAATGATCCGCAACGCCCAAACCTTCTCCATGCTAAACATGGAATGTACAACTTTCTTATCTTCATGGATGCGTTTAAGGGTAGCAGTTGTCACGGGAACAAACGACTACGTAGCAAAGTACATATGCATAACGTAAAGACAGCTTTCGGGATAAACAGCATAGCTCAGATATTCCAAACCAAAATGTTGTCTGCTGGGTTGCTTCTATAGTCGGAGCAGATGGGGGGGGGGGGGCAAGCGAGTCAGGTGTAAATATGGAGCTTGTCCAGCCATGCCAACGTAGCGTTATCATTGGTGGAAAGGTGTTGTGTATCTGTCGAGGAGGACATTGCTTCAAGAGACTGTATCACAACCAAGAATTGGAAGCTAAGCTAACTTTTTTCCAACTTTAGCGCTAAACTCTTTAAATACATAACTTTATTGAGATTTTTTTTAATAAGGTGAGAAAGAGGCCGTTTAGCTAGCTAGTGGCCTATTATAGCTAGAGCATAGAAAACCTGTTGATGACTTTCTAAAAATACAATTACTAGAGCTCTGTGGACATGAAATAACACCCCTATAGTCATCTTCACACTCCTAATATAGCAAGAGTATAGAAAACCTGTTTATGGCTTTCTAAAAATACAATTACTAGAGCTCAGTGGACATGAAATAACACCCCTATAGTCATCTTTACACTCCTATTATTTCTAGAGTATAGAAAACCTGTTTATGACTTTCTAAAATACAATTACTAGAGCTCTGTGGACATGAAATAACACCCCTATAGTCATCTTTACAATCCTATTATAGCTAGAGTATAGAAAACATGTTTATGACTTTGTATAAATGCAATTACTAGAGCCCTGTCAACATAAAATAACACCCCTATAGTCATCTTTACACTCTTATTATAGCTAGAGTATAGAAAACCTGTTTATGACTTTCTAAAAATACAATTACTAAAGCCTTGTATACATGAAATAACACCCCTATAGTCATCTTTACACTCCTATTATAGCTACAGTATAGAACACCTGTTTATGACTTTGTATAAATGCAATTACTAGAGCCCTGTCAACATAAAATAACAGCCCTATAGTCATCTTTACACTCCTATTATTGCTTGAGTATAGAAAACCTGTTTATGACTTTGTAAACACAAGTCTTATTCGTGTGTTAAATGGCTTATTTACTCTTATTAAATCGACTATATTGGCTAATACGAGTGTAAATGTGACTATAGGGGTGTTAGTTCATGTCTAGCAGGCTCTAATAATGATAGAAACAATCCTATGTTGCGGAAATTCACTTATCACAGTCAATTAACCGTGATAAACGAGGTATTACTGTATCTGAAATTGTAGCTAATGTGTATATTTTTCTTTTGAATGTATTTCTAGCAAGTATAGCTAACATATATTATATATAGAGAGTAGTCAGTGTACAGCTTTTACCCCTTATTAACAGCCAGTATACTCTATTGTACTCCCTATGTTATTTTCTTGAGAATACACATGCAAAATATTATGTCAGCTGTTAGCAGAGATATAGAGCTTCCTTTTTACTTTTTTTTTTTTTTTTTACACACTCGCTGATACGGAAAGTCCGACTGACCGTGAAGATAGATTTTTCAATATAACCACAAACATGCCGTGGACTAGCCTCGGCCCCCGTGAGCCAAGGCGTCCTTGTGAGAGAACGCACACAAACACTATCGACGGCGAATCACCGACAGCCCCATAAAGTGCAGAAGAAAAACACAAAAACATAAAAGTCCTGCCAAGTCTCTCAAAAAAAAATAAAAAAAAATAAAAAAAATAATGGAGCTATCAGCTGTAATGAAATGGCTCTTCTGCCGCGGGAGACTCTGGGAATATTCAATCTGAAGACCGTAAAGGAAAAAAAAAAAAGGAAACATTGTCAACCCGGTTAACAGCCAGCTCTTAAAAGCAATGTCCGGTTACATGTTAGGACCAGAAGCTCTTCCACTCTTGTGCACTCCATCTACCCCAAGGAGATGGAGTGTGAAGATAATGCACTGAGAAAGATGTCATCGTCGCAGCTTTGGCTTTGCACTCCTGTGCCAGCGTACTCGTACTCTGGAGGCATCAACAAGGTGTTCAGACAAGGAGGTGATACATTTAATACACGCCGCCTGAAAGCCTTTCTTCTTTACATCACACCTACACGGGTGATGGTTTGCCCCCACAATCGTCTTGACTCAATTATAGCCGTTAATTGGTTACAGACCTGTAATATAATGTGAATACTTGGGCTGCACGGTGGTAGAGTGGTTAGCGAGTAGGCCTCACAGCTAGCTACAGTATAGAAAACCTGTTTATGACTTTCTAAAATACAATTACTAGAGCTCTGTGGACATGAAATAACACCCCTATAGTCATCTTTACACTCCTATTATAGCTAGAGTATAGAAAAGCTGTTTATGACTTTGTATAAATGCAATTACTAGAGCCCTGTCAACATAAAATAACACCCCTATAGTCATCTTTACACTCCTAATATAGCAAGAGTATAGAAAACCTGTTTAAGGCTTTCTAAAAATACAATTACTAGAGCTCCGTGGACATGAAATAACACCCCTGTAGTCATCTTTACACTCCTATTATTGCTGTTTATGACTACCTAAAATACAATTACTAGAGCCTTGTAGATATGAAATAACACCCCTATAGTCATCTTTACACTCATATTATTGCTAGAGTATAGAAAACCTGTTTATGACTTTGTATAAATGCAATTACTAGAGCCCTGTCAACATAAAATAACACCCCTATAGTCATCTTTACACTCTTATTATAGCTAGAGTATAGAAAACCTGTTTATGACTTTCTAAAAATACAATTAGGAATTAGGAAACCCGAGTTCAATGCATTTTCAAAAACATGCTAGGTTAATTAGCGACTCCAAATTGTCCATAGGTATGAATGTGAGTGTGAATGGTTGTTTTAAACAAATTTTTACATATTTATTACCTAAAGTAAGCATTTCCTAGCATAAAAATGGCTAAATGAAGTAAAATCCATTCATTTTCTATCGGGGTGCTAGAGCCTATCCCAGCTGTCTTCGGGCAAGAGGCGGGGTACACCCTGGACTGGTGGCCAGCCAATCACAGGGCACATATAGACAAACAACCATTCACACTCACATTCATACCTATGGACAATTTGGAGTCGCTAATTAACCTAGCATGTTTTTGGAATGTGGGAGGAAACCAGAGTACCCGGAGAACATGCAAACTCCACACAGATATGACCGAGGGTGGAATTCTAGCTGTGAGGTCTGCGTGCTAACCACTCGACCGCCGTGCAACCAAGTAAAATCCAAATAATAGTAAAATTAAAACAATAAAGCACAATAATCCCCAATAAAAACCCAGAATAAAATAAAGGCTGATGTAACCCACGGCAAGCACAACTTGTCGAAGTCACTTCCTGTCCGCCCGTCACTCAACTCCACTATGAAAAACCTTCATAGTAACACACATAAGCACAAGTCTTATTCATGTGTTAAATGGCTTATTTACTCTTATTAAATCAACTATATTGGCTAATACGAGTGTAAATGTGACTATAGGGGTGTTAGTTCATGTCTAGCAGGCTCTAATAATGATAGAAACAATCCTATGTTGCGGAAATTCACTTATCACAGTCAATTAACCGTGATAAAGGAGGTATTACTGTATCTGAAATTGTAGCTAATGATATAATAATAATTTGTCTATATGTGCCCTGTGATTGGCTGGCGACCAGTCCAGGGTGTACCCCGCCTCTCGCTTGAAGACAGCTGGGATAGGCTCCAGCCCCCCCCCCCCCCCCCGAGGATAAACAGTAGAAAATGAATGTATGAATGAATGAATGTATTGATTTGTAGACTCCTACAGAGCAGCTACACACAATAACCCGCACAGAAAACGTTTTAGATCTTCCAGAATCTGTACCTATTCCAGCTGTATTGGCTGGCGACCAGTCCAGGGTGTACCCCCGCCTTTCACCCGAAGACAGCTGGGATAGGCTCCAGCACCCCCCGCGACCCTCGTGAGGATAAGGGTAGAAAATGAAAGAATATTTAAGCATTATTAGAGCCCTCTAGACATGAAATAACACCCCTATATTGACTTTTAAACTCTTATTACCCAAATTTGTAAATTAAAAAAAATAAAACCTTTTAGGAGCTGCACAGTGGAGGAGTGGTTAGCACATAGGCTTCACAAATAAGAGACCCAAGTTCAACTCCGCTCTTGGCCATCTCTGTGTGAAGTTTGCATGTTCTCCCCGTGTATGTATTCCAGTTTCCTCCCACATGCTAGGTTAATTAGCGACTCCAAATTGTCCATAGGTATGAATGTGAGTGTGAATGGTTGTTTGTCTATATGTGCCCTGTGATTGGCTGGCCACCAGTCCAGGGTGTACCCCCGCCTTTCACCCGAAGACAGCTGGGATAGGCTCCAGCACCCCCCGCGACCCTTGTGAGGAAAAGCGGTAGAAAATGAATGAATGAATGAAAAAGCGTCCTAAAATGTAAAGACTGCACACACTTCCTGTTAAATGCTGACATCCATGAGTTACGAGATTCATTCGTTCAATTTTAAGTCCATTTTTCCAGTTTCACTTTACTTCCCCACTAAAATGGAATGTTTTGATTCAAAGTTCTGGCGGGGGTCCAGTGAGCCAGCAGCTCCCCGACAGCTGGGGCGACCAGAGATAGGCCCAAAGACCATCTACAGTATGCTCCAAATCCGCTCTCTTTTTTTTTTATGGCTTCATCCAAAATAACTGACATCCAGAAGCGAGATGATGGAGGAGATAACTGACTGTGCCAAATTGCTTCGACTTCTTGTTCCACTTTCTCCGCAAAAAAAGGACAAGAAGACACGGAATTTTCCAGATGAGAATTCTTGTAAATCTGCAGCTCACACTTATTGGAATTGGGGCTATCACGTCTGGTTTTTCTAGTAAAAACTGCATCTGAGCTTTGTGATGGGGGTGGAAAAGCAAATAATTAGTATAAACTTCAGCCGTGGATCTTTTTTCCCCATTTTTGCTATTTAAAATAAAAATATTTTAACCTTTTTCTTACATAATCTTTGTATTAGAGATGCTCTGATCGATTGCCCATCCATTAGTATCGGATTATTTCTGTACAAAACACATATCAAATGTATTTTGTTTTGCTTATTTCTTATAATATTATGACTTTATAATATTGCATATTATATTATATATATTTTTTAGAATATTTAGAGTTTATTGTCATAAAATTGTGACAGTTTATTCTTGTTTAATTACATTTTTTGTATTTTCATTTGACGTTTTTTCTCAATTTCTGACATTGTTTTATTTCCAACGAGTTCAACTTTTCTTCTCTTTTTTTCAGCTTCATGCAACTAAGGTGATGTTATTTTTCCTCATATGAATTTCAGCTCTTTTTTCCCAAATTTTTGCTATTTAAAATCTCAATATTTTAACCTTTTCTTACATAATCTTTGTATTAGAGATGGTCCGATCGATTGCCCATCCATTAGTATCGGATTATTTCTGTACAAAACACATGCCAAATTTATTTTGTTTTGCTTATTTGTCATAATATTATGACTTTATAATATTGCATATTATATTATATATATTTTTTAGAATATTTAGAGTTTATTGTCATACAATTGTGACAGTTTATTCTTGTTTAATTACATTTTTTGTATTTTCATTTGACGTTTTTTCTCAATTTCTGACGTTGTTTTATTTCCAACGAGTTCAACTTTTCTTCTCTTTTTTTCAGCTTCATGCAACTAAGGTGACGTTATTTTTCCTCATGTGAATTTCAGCTCTTTTTTCCCAAATTTTTGCTATTTAAAATCTCAATATTTTAACCTTTTCTTACATAATCTTTGTATTAGAGATGGTCCGATCGATTGCCCATCCATTAGTATCGGATTATTTCTGTACAAAACACATATCAAATTTATTTTGTTTTGCTTATTTCTCATAATATTATGACTTTATAATATTGCATATTATATTATATATTTTTTAGAATATTTAGAGTTTATTGTCATAAAATTGTGACAGTTTATTCTTGTTTAATTACATTTTTTGTATTTTGATTTGACGTTTTTTCTCAATTTCTGACGTTTTTTTATTTCCAACGAGTTCAACTTTTCTTCTCTTTTTGTTTTAATATTTCAGCTTCATGCAACTAAGGTGATGTTATTTTTCCTCATATGAATTTCAGCCGTTGCTCTTTTTTTTCCCATTTTTGCTCTTTAAAATCTAAATATTTTAACCTTTTTCTTACATAATCTTTGTATTAGAGATGTTCTGATTAGTATTGGATTATTTCTGTACAAAACACATGCCAAATTTATTTTGTTTTGTTTATTTCTCATAATATTATGACTTTATTATATTATATTATATTTTAGAATATTATGAGTTTCTTGTCATAAAATTGTGACCGTTTATTCTTGTTTAATTACATCCTTTTTGTATTTTGATTTGACTTTTTTTTCTCAATTTCTGACATTTTTTTTATTTCCAACAAGTTCAACTTTAATATGCTTTAATATTTCAGCTTCATGCAACTAAGGTGTTATTTTTCCTCATGTTACAATATTTTTCTCGTAATATTTTTTTTTAAAATTTTTTATTCTTGTAAAATGAATGCTTTTTTGCTATTTTTGCTGTTTTCTTGTTAATTCGTATTTTTAAACTGTGCCGCGGACCAATAAACAAACAGCAGCGTACACCAAATAGCCCCTGGGCTGCAATTTGGATAGCCCTGATATACAGTATGCGCTTTTAAATTGTATGGACCAACTTGCTAATACCAGGCTGTAGAAAACAATGTCTAAAATGACTGAAGTAATGTTATTTTATATAATATTATTATATTTTATATAACAGTTCTTTCCAAAAAATACAAAAAAAAAACCAAAAACAAAAACCCAGACACTTTTGATTGACACTGTCACCAAGCCATTCATTTCGATCTTCTTATTTACCTACTTACATGACTGGATTTATTATTATTCTTTCATTAAATGCTCCAAGCCCTGTGTGTGTTCTGTCCAGTGACGGGTATGAATATGAATATTATGAAATATGGAAGAATTAATTGGTTGTGAATGCTTCTTGGCGGCATCCTGTCTTTGGCTGAACCGCTGTGCCGTTATTGCTTGAATGTCATTTCATTTGTGCGTGTGTATGTGTGTGTGTGTCTTAATACTCACACTAAATGATACAAAAAGTGTTATATATATATGTACATGATATTTTATACGTAAAATACAGTTTGGAAGTTGTCGTCCACTCCCAGATGTTGTTTATGACTTCCTAAAATACAATTACTAGAGCTCTGTGGACATGAAATAACACCCCTACTAGAGCCCTGTAGACATGAAATAACACCCCTATAGTCATCTTTACACTCCTATAATTGCTAGAGTATAGAAAACCTGTTTATGACTTTCTAAAAATACAATTACTAGAGCCTTGTAGACATTAAATAACACCCCTATAGTCATCTTTACACTCTTATTATTGGTAGGGTATAGAAAACCTGTTTATGACTTTCTAAAATTACAATTACTAGAGCCTTGTACACATGAAATAGCACCCCTATAGTCATCTTTACACTACTATTATAGCTAGAGTATAGAAAACCTGTTCATGGCACGACATTTCGTTGGCAATTTCACTACTGTGTTTTTGTGCAATGACAATAAAGGGAGTCTATCTATCTATGACTTTCTTAAAATACAATTACTAGAGCTCCGTGGACATGAAATAGCACCCCTATAGTCATCTTTACACTTCTAATATTCTTTGTTCACACCACATTCCACAACACTGATGCGCAGGCTACAAGGGGTCACTGCAGGGGCACAAGAGAAGACCGCCACTCATGGCATATAGTAAGCTAGCAAGCTAACCAGTTAGCCTTAAATTCCAAACTTCAAAAAATATTTCAAAAAGAGTGGGGAAGAAGGACAAAGTAAGAGTCCAAAAACATACCACTTCCACACTGAATGGGAGGAGAACTAGAAAACATAGATTATTAATCATATCAATAAAGATGATTGGACTTTCCATAAAAAGTGCCTATACACGGTCTGGTTCCACCATGGCAAAGACGATGGACGACCCTTGACGAAACCTGACAACGTCCGCCATTTATTTCCTGTACGGACTCTGCAAATCATGTCTCTGTGTGTTCTGAAGTTGTTTTCCACAAAGCTGGCCTCGCTGTTGCCTCTAGTTTAATTGCGGAGAGTAAATATTGACAGCGAGCTTGTGTTGGAAGCGATGTGCGTCGCTTAGCGGACCTCATCTGATGTGGTCACGGTTCACCGAGGTTGTACGAGGATGTACGAGGATGTAGGAGTCAACAATGGAAGATGGGAGATATACTGTATTGGATACACCTGCTTCTTTGAAATGATTATTATTTATTTTACTTTTATTTTAAATAGGAAATAAATTAGATTAGATTTTTTTAATTAGATTTTCCTCTATTAATGGTAATGGTAATGGTTTTATTTCATTTGAACATGCATCAGATTACAATTAAATGCATCACATAATCAGTTCACAGTTCCACATGTCTAAAAGGAGTAGGAAGAAGCAAAGCTTATTAAATCCTACCCCTCCATCTGGTACTTTTACAATCAGTAACTGTTACATTTGTTCACTTCCTGCTTTCTTAATATAAATAAATTTTTTATTTAATTTTTATTTATTTATTTTTTTGTCACGTACCGAAGTACAAGGTGATATGACCATACAATGACATAATGTGTACCATAGTAACTGTCAATATAGTGATATATTTATAAGTGCAGTCATGAATTTCATTTCCTTGGGACTCAAAATATAAAAATTTGGTGGAAGTCCAGAAATACTTCAGTAATTGTAGCAGTAACTGTTACATTTGTTCACTTCCTGCTTTCCTAATATAATTTATTTTTAACTTTTTTTTATTTATTTCATTAATTTTTATTTTTTTATAAATTTTTATTTTTAATTTAATTTAATTTAATTTAATTTAATTTAATTTAATTTAATTTAATTTAATTTAATTTAATTTAATTTAATTTAATTTAATTTAATTTAATTTGTGTCACGGACCAAAGTACAAGGTGATATGACCATAAAATGACATAATGGGTACCATAGTAACTGTCAATATGGTATATATTGTAATATATATATATAAATATCAACTGCTTGTATTGTTTCTTGAATTGGCTCATCGTTGTGCATTGTTTGAGGTCCTTACTCAAGGTATTAACTAAAAGTATTTAGTTATTAAATTATTATTGTTTTTATTATATATTATAAGCTTTTTTGTTCTCATAGGCCACAGGTTTGTGACCCCTGCCCTTTTAGTGAAATGCCTTTATATGTAGGATGATTTTGTATATTTTGGGCTTTCTGCAGATTCTTTGCAGAAAGGATCAAGGCTGTTGTTTGTTCAAGTCAAACAGGTGAAAATGCCGACCGCCCACAAATCCCAGACAAGTAGAGGGCAGGATTCAGGGGGATCAGGACAGCAGGTAATAAGGAGAAAATATAAAGCCTTTCCCCTACCTTCTTTTAGCACTTGATGGGGGAAAAAAAGCGAGGAAATGAAACGGCCGGTGATGCTGACCGGGACCTAACGGTTCTGCTGGGAATGCGGCGTAACTCTCGGCGCCCAAAATCACACCCTTAACACCCGAATGAATTTATTCTTTTTGTCCATGTTCCTAACGCCCCAGTGGGGACATCTCAGGTTACATTTTCCGCGGCGTATTGGCAGAAAATAATTCACCCCCTATTAGTTTGACTGGGATTCTAACACTCACAGAGAGGAGCTTTATGTATGCAATAAATGTAATGGCTTGGAAAAAAAAAAAAAAGTGCATAGGAGTGTGGGAAGATTTACAAGTAATGATTAATTTGCAGAGCGCTCCAATGATATATGAGCGAGCACAAAGAGGAGACTTGTGCACCGTCAGCATGGAGGCGGTGCAAGCAGGTGCAACAAGGGCGAGGGCGCGCGGGCCTGGAAATAGGCCACCTTTTTGGAGGAGGACGAGCACGGAGGGGGGTGGGGGGGATAAGAAAAATGGTGTCTGATCACATGCCAGGTGGGCAAAAAAAAGTCAGGTGGAAGTGCGAAATGTAAAACTTCCTGTTTAATTTAATTTAATTTAATTTAATTTAATTTAATTTAATTTAATTTAATTTAATTTAATTTAATTTAATTTAATTTAATTTAATTTAATTTAATTTAATTTAATTTAATTTAATTTTGAAGTTTTTTTATTTTATTTTATTTTTTATCACGTACAGAAGTACGAGGTGATATGACCATCCAATGACATAATGGTTACCATAGTAACTGTCAATATAGTGTTGAATCATGTACAGTAAGAGAAAGAAGGATTTGTGACCCCCTGCTGGTTTTGCATGTAAAGGTACTCTTTCTGGATTGGCTGGCCCATTAAGCAATGCAGGTAAATGCTAAGGGTGCTAAGTCCTACAGGGGGTCCCACAAATTCAGGCAAACAAAGACTTATTATGCTTTTTCCACTTTTCTGACCCATAAATGTAGTCAGAATATTGTACTCTCGAATTAAACTATGCTAGCGTTTCAGATAATGAGCCCTAGAAGACGTCTGGGATGGCTCTGAATACTCTGACTTCACAGTGAGAAGTTCTTACTGTATATGGGCATGCCCAGGTACAAGCTGAGTACTACCAATCACAGCAAAGTGGGCATGCCGTGGGTGGAAAAAAAATAATAACAGACTGTTTTGGAAAACCAAGGAAATACAGCTGAATGGGTGCAGATTCTGGAAGATCTAGAAAGCTTTCCATGCTGGCTCTACGGAAGTCCACGACTAAATACAAAGGGTCGAAAATTAGCATAATAGGTCCCCTATATGCAAAGCTTGTGTATTTTCTGCTTAAAATAAAAATAAAAATAAAAATAAAAATAAAAATAAAAATAAAAATAAAAATAAAAATAAAAATAAAAATAAAAATAAAAATAAAAATAAAAATAAAAATAAAAATAAAAATAAAAATAAAAATAAAAATAAAAATAAAAATAAAAATAAAAATAAAAATCCTAGGGTCGAGAGGAGCCTATCCCAGCGGTCTTCGGGCCAGACTAGCAAAAACATGCTAAGTTAATTAGCGACTCCAAATTGTCCATAGGTATGAATGTGAGTGTGAATGGTTGTTTGTCTATATGTGCCCTGTGATTGGCTGGCCACCAGTCCAGGGTGTACCCCGCCTCTCGCCCGAAGACAGCTGGGATAGGCTCCAGCACCCCCACGCCCTCCCCCCCGTGAGGATAAACAGTAGAAAATGAATGTATGAATGAATGAATGTATTGATTTGTAGACTCCTACAGAGCAGCTACACACAATAACCCGCACAGAAAAAACGTTTTAGATCTTCCAGAATCTGCACCTATTCCAGCTGTAATTCCTTTGATTTGTGCTTCCTGCCAAAACGGTCTATTTTAATGTATTTCACACACCGCCCACTACGCTGTGATTGGTCACACGCCCAAAGTACTTCCCAAAGTGTACCCCGCCTCTCTTCCCAAGACAGCTGGGATAGGCTCCAGCACCCCCGCGACCGTTGTCTTGATCAAATACTTAATTCTCTGTCCAATGTTTAAGATTATTTGGTACCGCTTTTCAGTACTTGATACCAGTACTCTTGTACCTGAAGAGTCTACTTATTGGCTATTTTCTCTTGCAGTTGTGTGAAATCAGAGAGCACCATAAAGAGAGGGCAGTAAATGCATCATAAAGGGTTGTGATTCCACACACGATACTCCTATATAAATACTCTATGATCGGAATTGACCGCTGTTTAAGACTCGCAGTCACATGAGCAAGCAACACAACATCACATTGGCAATGCATGCGGTGGTTTTCTTGGAAATAAACGAGATCACAGTCTTTGATTTTAAATCAGCATCGCCGTAAGCAGTGTAAATGGAAATTATTGTTGCAGGAATAAAACCGGGCGATGCTAGAGGGAACTAGCTTATTGGAAGTCCATTGTTTTATGCTCCCTGCTGAAAGCGATAAACTCTGTGCTTGATGAACAGTCCCCGAACGCCTCATCTTTCTTCTCCAACCAAACCAAGATGCTGGTTAACAAGCCAAATAAAAATAAGTAGCAGTAGTCTCCTTGAAAATCTACCTTATTTGTGTTTTCTTTTGCTAGAGTTTGGTAATGGTAATGGTTTTATTTCATTTGAACATGCATCAGATTACAATTGAATGCATCACATAATCAGTTCACAGTTCCACATGTCCAAAAAGAGTAGGAAGAAGGAAATCTTATTAAATCCTACCCCTCCATCTGGTACTTTTACAATCAGTAACTGTTACATTTGTTCACTTCCTGCTTTCCTAATATAATTTTTTTCTACTTTTTTTCATTTATTTAATTAATTTTATATATATTTTTTTTTAGTTTTATTTTATTTTATTTTTTTGGTATTTTTGTCACGTACTAAAGTATGAGGTGATATGTCCTTACTCAATCCATTCCGCAGTTTGATTCCACATACTGAAATGCTATGGCTTTTTAATGTAGTCCTAGCATATATGGTAATGGTAATGGTTTAATTTCATTTGAACATGCATCGGATTACAATTGAATGCATCACATAATCAGTTCACAGTTCCACGTGTCCAAAAGGAGTAGGAAGAAGCAAAGCTTATTAAATCCTAACCCCTCCATCTGGTACTTTTACAATCAGTAACTGTTACATTTGTTCACTTCCTGCTTTCCTAATAAATTTTTTTTCTACTTTATTCATTCATTTAATTATTTTTTTTTATTTATTTTAGTTTTATTTTATTTATTTTTTGGTCACGTACTAAAGTATGAGGTGATATGTCCTTAGTCAATCCATTCCATAGTTTGATTCCACATACTGAAATGCTATGGCTTTTTAATGTAGTCTTAGCATATATGGTAATGGTAATGGTTTAATTTCATTTGAACATGCATCAGATTACAATTGAATGCATCACATAATCAGTTCACAGTTCCACATGTCCAAAAGGAGTAGGAAGAAGCAAAGCTTATTAAATCCTACCCCTCCATCTGGTACTTATACAATCAGTAACTGTTACATTTGTTCACTTCCTGCTTTCCTAATAGAATTATAATATAAAAAATATAATAAAAAATATAATAATTAATAAGTATAAAAAATATTTTATTTTATTACACATTTTTTACACAATTTTATATAATTATATATATTTACTAAATAATAATTTTAGTTTATTTTAGTTTAATTAAATTTTTCTTGTCACATACCGAAGTACGAGGTGATATGACCATCCATAGTAAGTGTCAATATAGTGATATATATAGCACATCATGACTGGTTCAAGACTCTTCATCCTTATATATATAGTTTGATTCCACATACTGAAATGCTATGACTTTTTAACGTAGCCCTAGCATATAAGTGTTTCAAATGTACTTCTTCCCTGAGATCATATTTCATATTGGATGACATTTCCAAGCAGTCATATTTTTTTTTGCATTACGATTCATACAAAAAAAAAAAAAAAAAACGTCATCAGATGGGGCATACTTTACGACACTAGTCACCGCAGGAAAATAGAGCACTTGGTGCAAAACGGGAGCGCTTGTTAGCGTCTAAGTGGAAGTCGAGCTCCAGTGGCTGCAGGCACTGTGATGCGGATGCAGCCGTGCAGAACTCCACTTGGCACGACATCAGTTCACTGCCGACTGGACCTGCGGGCGTCTCCTCTCTCTCTCTCTCTCTCTGTGTGTGTGTGATTAGCTATGAAGATTATTCATCCTATTTGAGTTTATTCAACACCGGGGCAACCTTTACCCATTCACTTCATTGACATTTGTTTTTTTTTTATTTTACTCTTATTTATGCAACATTCACTGGCCTTGTTAGCAAATCTTCTGGGTTCACATGAGTTTGGTTTTATTGCTGTGTAAATATAAACTGTGTGCTTTAAGCCACGCATGAATAAATGATGGAAGTTATGAAAGATTGAAGGCAATCTTCACCTTTTTTTTTTTTTTTAATTGACTTAGCAAATGAGTGTTCAGAATGGCGGGTGCATGGGTCGGAAAAAAACATAAGGGTTACGGCTCAAAATATATGTACTAAATCCCTTCTGTTTACGCAAATGATGTGAGATTTGTGTAAATTATGAATATGAAGGTGTTCTATTTACTGACACACAGCAGCATATCATGCAGTGTCTTTCCTACAGATGCTTATTTCTATGAGTCACATTGAAATATGCATTGTCCTGACTTCAAACCATCACAGGGTTGCTATTTTTGAGCATATTTTTGCATATTTTGGGTTTAAAATGATGACAAATCATGTCTGCTAGATAATATTTATTAGTTAGTATTATTTTTATTTTTATTTTTATTTTTATTTTTATTTTTATTTTTATTTTTATTTTTATTTTTATTTTTATTTTTATTTTTATTTTTATTTTTATTTTTAATATTTATATTTTACATTTATTATTAGATAGTATTTAGATATTTATTATAGGTATTTATTAGTTATTTAGCCTTAGTTATTTAGCCTTCTTTCTTCTTCCCGGCTAAAAACATGACATCAACCAGATCTGTATTTGTTTGTTTTTTGTTTTTTTTCCCTCCTTGGATATTTTTATGTACATTTTTGCACACTTGGATAAAAAAAATATACACACTGACCACATTTTTATTGTCCGAAAGACTTTTGGGAATTCTGTATTTCAAATTAATGTCACATGTAATTATGCTAATAATTCCTAATGTTAATTAGGCTAATAATAAAGTATTGCTATCTTTCAGCACATTTTTTCCGTATTTCGGCTAAAAAAAATAAACATTGTTTATATTGAAAAAATGACATTGACCACATTTATTCGTCCTTAAGATTTTTTTTTCAAATTCTACAGTCCCATTTAGTTGTCTTTCTTCTTCTTGACTACCACCAAGCATCATATCATGCAATGTCTTTACTACATAAGCTTATTTCCATGACAACGACATAAAAATATGCCTATCCTGACATAATGCCAGCACAGTGTTGCTATTTTCCAGCACTTTTTTTTGCATGAAAAACACATTTATTTAAAAAAAAAAAAAACATTACATCAACCAGATCTGTATTTGTCCAAAATATTTTAAAAAATACGGTAATCCAAATTAGCCGTCTAACATCAAGCAGCATATCATGCCGTGTTTTGATTGTATAAGTTTTTTTTTCCTTTAAAAGTATGCCTATGCTTACTTGCTGCAGTACGGGTAATATAAGTCTCAACACGGACAAAGACAAAAAACACTAGTATATGTACATATAATAGAGCCATACAACCACTTTTTAAAAAAAATATGTATTATTACTTTTTAAACAATAATATTGAGAACGATTGTGGCCGTTGGACAAATGTAGAGGAGGACTCCTGTTGTGGTTTCCTCTCCATAATGAAATCAATGGCGTTCATTGTTGGTCTTACTTGTGTGTGATGCTTTAAAACTTGACCATAATTCAGTTTAAGACAAGTTTGTATCCGCTAAGTTTGCACTGTAATAACTTTTAATGAGTTCAGCCAGTACTAGAGTGCAAGTGCAGCGACCCACTGGCCAATGAACATTGAGAGAAAGTAACCTTACAATATGGTCAAGTCAACACCAGCCTCCCTTGGGAGTTTTTCCCAGAGGATTTCCAAGATAAAATTACATAACTCTTCAGTTTGTATTTTCCGGCGTTCCGTGATTACAAGGGGAGGTAAAGAAAACTTACAGTACCTGCAGCTCAAGGGGAGGGATACATGCCTCGGGCTTGTCTCGGAGTTGGGCTGTAGGAGGAGCTCCAGGGAGCCGGGTGAGTACACGCTAAAAAAAAAAAAAAAGCCAAAGAAGAGGAGTCAGGATGTGAAATTTCCAAATTAAAAAAAAAACAGACAAGATAACATATGCATTAACACGTGGCTGTAGGCAACCTCTTATGTAGTTTTTGTATGAATTACAGAAGGTGGAAGTACAGTAATCCCTTGCCACTTTGCGCTTCAAATTCCGCATCTTCACTCTTATGACGCTGTTTAAAATATGTAATAAATAAATATATAATAAAAATAAAATAACAAAATAATAAATTTTATATTTATATTTATATTTATATTTATATTTATATTTATATTTATATTTATATTTATATTTATATTTATATTTATATTTATATTTATATTTATATTTATATAGTATTTAATTTTTTAAAATAAGAATTCTGTATTTCAACATGATCAAAAAACATCATCAAAATCTTATTTCCATGACAGTCACAAGGAATTATGCTAAGTATTGCTATCTTTCAGCACATTTTTCCCGTATATTGGCAAAAAAATAAACATTATTTATATTTAAAAGATGACATTGACGATATTTATTTTTGCTAAAGATTTTTTTTTCAAATTCTACAGACCAAATTAGTCGTCTTTCTTCTTCTTGACTACCACCAAGCATCATATCATGCAATGTCTTTACTACATAAGTACCTGCAGCTCAAGGGGGGGGATACATGCCTCGGGCTTGTCTCGGAGTTGGGCTGTAGGAGGAGCTCCAGGGAGCCGGGCGAGTACACACTAAAAAAAAAAAAAAAAGCCAAAGAAGAGAAGTCAGGATGTGAAATTTCCAAATTAAAAAAAAAACAGACAAGATAAAATCAATGCATGATGAGGCTGCGGTTTGCTCATAAATAGATCAAGTCCTCTTGGAGTCTCTTTGTAGAAAAAAAAAAAAAAAGAAGCGTCATGGGAGCTTATTTGGGACTCTATCTGTCCCCAGAAGTAAGTGTTATGTTGGACCTCGACACCCTTTGTTGGGTTTGCTTTTAATCCTGCACTCTTTTAGCCCCTGTACCATTGTGAGTGCAACTCCGAGGTTGCTTGGTGCCTTTCAAAAGCGTGTACTAGTGGATTGGAAAAAAAAAAAAAACATGTTCTGTCATTGTGACGGCCATCTTAAACAAACCTATGCAAATATATTTTATAATTATTGACTGCTTTGGTCTGCAAAAATGCCAGGCATTAACCATTAGCCAGCAGAAAAAAACACAATAACAAAGAAATAACAATAAAAAAAACATATGCATTAACACGTGGCTGTAGGCAACCTCCTATGTAGTTTTTGTATGAATTACAGAAGGTGGAAGTACAGTAATCCCCTGCCACTTAGCGCTTCAAATTCCGCATCTTCACTCTTATGATAATGTTTAAAATATGTAATAAATAAATATATAATAAAATAATAAAATAATAAAATAATAAAATAATAAAATAATAAAATAATAAAATAATAAAATAATAAAATAATAAAATAATAAAATAATAAAATAATAAAATAATAAAATAATGCAATTTAAGCAAATGTTACATATTTTTGCCCGAAAATTTACATTTCCAACTGAAAAGAGGTTGTAATGTGTAGTATTCTACACTGGTCTCTAGGTGTCATTAATGTTATTTTAATGTTCGGTGAGATACACAAGCACCAGACTCAATTATTTGATCTATTCGCGGCTTATTGCAGGTTTGAATGACGGTAATCCCCCGTTTATCACGGTTAATTACTTCCAGATTCAGCTGTGCTAGATGAATTTCCATGAAGTAGGATTTCTTAGTTATTACTACTTACGTACCTACAGTATTTTCTATAAGTCGCATAGTCCGGAAAAAACGGTATTTATCACCTTCCAAATTATTAGAGCCCTCCAGACATGAAATAACACCCCTATAGTCACGTTTATGCTAGAACTGGTTTATCATAGACACACTAAGTTCCTATTTTGACCAACATCTTCATAAGGTCAGTTGATTGAAATAAAAAAAGTGCAACTTATAGTCCGAAAAAAACGGTATTTATCACCTTCCAAATTATTAGAGCCCTCCAGACATGAAATAACACCCCTATAGTCACATTTATGCTAGAACTGGTTTATTATAGACACACTACGTTCCTATTTTGACGAACGTCTTCATAAGGTCAGTTGATTGAAATAAAAAAAAGTTTGGAAAAAACGGTATTTATCACCTTCCAAATTATTAGAGCCCTCCAGACATGAAATAACACCCCTATAGTCACGTTTATGCTAGTTTAGACACACTACGTTTGCTATTTTGACCCAACACTGTCGCCATATCTTTACTTTTGTTCCGGAATCATTTTGCTTTTACGTCTTCATAAGGTCAGTTGATTGAAATAAAAAGAAGATGCATTCAAGTAGCGTAAAACAAAGTGTCTGGTTGGTTTAGGTACAGCAGTAAGTAGATATCTTTGTGTATTCAAGCAAGCAGAACAGATGATATTGAATAGAAAATAAGCCCTAAAGTCTTCTGCCCACACGTTGTTTTTTTTTTTTTTTTTTTTTTTTTACCATCAAAACACACAAAGCAGTAAGCACACAGGAAGCCATTATGGTCAATAATGTGTATATAATGACTCACAACCTGTCTCTCCATTGTGTAAGCATCTACTTCTCAGCTTCTCCCACTTACAATTAGCACAATACTTAAGGCCAACAAAGAACGTATATCCTTGGTGTCGGAGACCGGTGGAGCTGAACCAGAAACCATGGCAACACGGCGCTTGCCTCTCTAATCCCACGGCCCCGCCAGCCGAGTGTACAAATACCTGTGAAAGGGCATGTCTATTCAACGTCTACATAATAGAAGAAAAACCTTCACCGTGTGCAAGTTGTGAAAATTCCGTGTTTTTTTTTTCTTGTTTTGAAAAATGATTGTGTTCTATACAGACGGAAAAGCAATTATTTTCAGAAATTGCCAGTGTATGCTTACATATATAGTCGCTAGATGTTAATGTGGCACAGCACATCGGATAATAGAAAAAAGAAGGATCATTAAGAATTGACGGAGGGAAAATGGAATGCACGACTGCTGTCATCAGCAGCTACATCCGTGCATATTTTATTTTAGAACATCTAAATGTAAATATAATATCATATTAAAAATGATAATATTATATAAATAAATATAATAATAATACAAATATTATAAATAACAATTTATTATAATAATAAATAATATATAATAATAAATTTATAATATAATATATAATATAATGATAATAAATAGAATAATAATAAAGCAAATAAAAATATATAAAATAATATAATACAAGAAAAACACAAAAATTAATAAAACAAAAAATATGGGTCTAAAAATCAACAAAATAGAACATCTATCTATTTTAGAACATCTAAATGTAAATATAATATATTAATAATAATAATATATAAATAAATAATAAATATAATAATATAAATATTATAAATGACAATTTATAATAATAAATATTTAACAATAAATGTATAATATAATGTATAATATAATATAATAATAAAGCAAATAAAAATAAAAATATAATATAATATGATACAAGAAAAACACACAAAAATTAATCAAACAAAAAATATGGGTCTAAAAATCAACAAAATAGTAGCGATTAGCGACTCCAAATTGTCCATAGGTATGAATGTGAGTGTGAATGGTTATTTGTCTATATGTGCCCTGTGATTGGCTGGCGACCAGTCCAGAGTGTAACCCGCCTCTCGCCCCGAAGACAGCTGGGATAGGCTCCCCTTGTGACCCTCATGAGAATAAGCGGCATACAAAATGAATGAATGAATATTACACAAGGACTGAGGATGGAACCAGCAACCAGCGGGTTTACTGTAATGTGAACTGTAAAATTACTTTCCACCAGTAGGGGGCATAAATAAACTCCCTATTTTTTTCCTCACTCACCCATACTTCCCAGATACTGCACAAATATGCCCCCTAGTGGCTGCAATCAGTATAAGAATAGCATCGGCGCAATGCATTAAAAATACAGGGATATGTGGTCACCATTTCTACAGGAAATTGAAAATTTGTTTGCACAAAAAACATTGATGATTACCTCGATAAGTATGTTATTTAGCATTAAAGTGGATTATCTTAAAAATAGAAGCATGCTTGCTGTTTGTTCAAAGTGTACAAGTCAAAAGTGGCACAGCATAATAGGAAGTGCTCTCAGCAATTAAGTGGTGCAAAATAGTCAGAACCCCGTAGGAATGAATATTCTAAAGCAAGCGGTAATTGTCTCCGGCCACCTCCAGTCACAGTGTCAAGGGAAAAAAAAAATCATAATAATTGAGCTACTGTGATTTTATAATAGTTCATGCACGTTTGTATGCAGCTTTTTGTGTATGCCTGACAAGCGCTCCCATTAAAGTAGAGATCTGTTCAATGAAATGTTTCAATGCCGCCGTGCACTGAATGGGCCCACCTTTAACCTTGAAGCGCCACAATGGCAGGCTCCAAATTCATCAAACTGGCAGCGGAGCAAGGGGGGGTCTCCAACCTTTTCTCTTCTGAGAGCGATTCATTTTGGTCACATTTATTGCCGTAGCTTATTCCACCCCAAACACAAAACAAATGAGCATGTTCTGCCAGAACATGAACAAAATGTTGGGATCCATGACTCTCATTTTGGATGAAAATATCCACAAAAAACTTCTATACTGATTAATTAATTAACCAATCAGTCAAATAAATGCGACATTTGTTGAGAATGCATCTGTGCTTAAGACGCATCCCTGAGGCACACCACCACCGTATTGTAAACATCCATCTTATGTATATGCCTGATTATGTTATTAAGATCGAGTATTAGTCACCATACTGATTAATTAATCAACCAATCAGTCAAATAAATGCGATATTTATTGAGAATGCATCTGTGCTTAAGACGCATCCCTGAGGCACACCACACATCGCCGTATTGTAAACATCCATCTGATGCATATGCCTGATTTTGTCATTAAGATCGAGTATTAGTCACCATACTGATTAATTAATCAGTCAAGTAAATGCGACATTTGTTGAGAATGCATCTGTGCTTAAGACGCATCCCTGAGGCACACCACCACCGTATTGTAAACATCCATCTGATGCATATGCCTGATTATTAAGATTGAGTATTAGTCACCATACTGATTAATTAATTAACCAATCAGTCAAATAATTGCAACATTTGTTGAGAATGCATCTGTGCTTAAGACGCATCCCTGAGGCACACCGCCACCGTATTGTAAACATCTATCTGATGCATATGCCTGATTTTGTCATTAAGATCGAGTATTAGTCACCATACTGACAAATTAATTAACCAATTCATTAATTAACCAATTCATTAATCAGTCAAATAAATGTGACATTTGAGAATGCATCAGTGCTTAAGACGCATCCCTGAGGAACACCACCACCGTATTGTAAACATCCATGTGATGCATATGCCTGATTTTGTCATTAAGATCGAGTATTAGTCACCATACTGATTAATTAATTAACCAATTAAATAATTAACCAATTAATTAATCAGTCAAATAAATGCGACATTTGAGAATGCATCTGTGCTTAAGACGCATCCCTGAGGAACACCGCCACCATAAAATTACATTACAAAAAGCAGGCCTAGATCGAAGTAGATTCTGTCAATCTGGAAATGAATCAGGATTCAATCAGGATTCTCAATTTTCACTCGCTTGATTATAATTTAAACAATTTAAAATCCAACAACTTCACCCATTGTGCAGGAGGAGCGTTCAGTTCAATCTCTGTATGGAGTGGTTGAACAAAGAGCAGCCAGATTTCTTTGGAGCATAATTGTTGTTAGGCATATTTTGATTAGTTGTGCTCATCCCCAGCCATGGGGAATTGCGGTGACACGAAGAGAAATGAGGGTGTGACTGTGAAAGAGGACCATCATTTAACAGAGCCTCAGGCACAAGACGCCTCTTCTGCAAGTCTGACGCCGTTGCTGTTTCATTATGATGAGGCTATTGGCTAAACATACCCGAGCATGTCAAATATCCTGGAAAGCCACACTAAATAAATCATTTTCTTCATTTCATCAGCGGGTTGAATGTGTTTCCCTTGGAAAACACAACAGCATGGGTTTCATCCTTTGGGAGACTTGCTTGGATTTACAAACTTTCCTTGAAGGGATCTTTAGGTATCGTACAAAACATGCATAGGTCCCTATGGGATATCCCGCCTATTCACCGAAACCATAAAGATGGAAAATTGGAAGCGGGGTATAACTGAGAGTGGCTGTTATTTTACTTCAAAAATGATTTGGAGTGCATGATAAAGTGGAAAGGTTTGCTGGTGAGCTTGCAGTCGCTAAAAAAAAAAAAAGGAGAAACGGATGTGGCTGCACGGCGAACGAGTGTTTAGCGCATAGACCTCACAGCTCAGAGACCCGAGTTCAATTCCACCCTCGGCCATCTCTGTGTGGAGTTTGCATGTTCTCCCCGTGCATGCGTGGGTTTTCTCCGGGTACTCCAGTTTCCTCCCACATTCCAAAAACATGCTAGGTTAATTAGCGACTCCAAATTGTCCATTGGTATGAATGTGAGTGTGAATGGTTGTTTGTCTATATGTGCACTGTGATTGGCTGGCCACCAGTCCGGGGTGTACCCCGCCTCTCGCCCAAAGACAGCTGGGATAGGCTCCAGCACCCCCCGCGACCCTCGTGTGGATAAGCGGTAAAAAATGAATGAACATTTAAGTATTATTATTAGAGCCCTCTAGACATGAAATAACACCCCTATATTGACTTTTAAACTCTTATTACCCAAATTTGTAAATAAAAGGAAATAAAACCTTTTAGGGGCTGCACAGTGTCCGAGTGGTTAGCACATAGGCTTCACAAATAGGAGACCCGAATTCAATTCCGCCCTCAACCATCTCTGTGTGGAGTTTGCATGTTCTCCCCGTGCATGCGTGGGTTTTCTCCGGGTACTCCGGTTTCCTCCCACATTCCAAAAACATGCTAGGTTAATTAGCGACTCCAAATTGTCCATAGGTATGAAAGTGAGTGTGAATGGTTGTTTGTCTATATGTGCCCTGTGATTGGCTGGCGACCCCACTTTTTGCCCGAAGATGGCTGGGATAGGCTCCAGCACCGTGGGGCAATTAAAAAAATGTTGGGGTTTTGGACACCACTGGGATGAATAGCTAGCACACATGGTGGCCAATAGCGTACACGAGTGCTACCAACATGGAGGGGAGCTGCGGTTAAATATTAATTCTAACATGTACTGTGATATTGTGAAGCAGAAACAGCACTGCATGGCAGTTTTCCAACATAAGGACCCCAAACAAGTCCAAATGACACGTGCCGTGCTGAGCCAGCTGAAGGTGTTGGCGTGGGTTCAGTACAGTCCAGGCCAAACGTTTGGACACACACAACACAACTGATGATCCCAGCTCCATTAATAAGGTGAGAAATTCCCAGAAGTGAAAACCATTGTGTTGACTCATTTTCAGTGCGGAGTTAAGCTACTACTGACTACTCTAAAAAGATATCCAGATTTACGTTGTTACAATATGGACTTCCTTTTTGGAGATGCTGTATTTAACAAGTCTTCCATCATAATCCACTTTAGTGTCTGCTGGATGGGAGTGCTTCCATGTCCCTCTGGGCCTAGCCTGACCGCGCTAAACATCTGCTAGCACACTGGGAGTGTCACCTGTCACATCTGCTACTCGACCTCTTTACGAGTGACCCTCAAGCTTCATGGGTCGACACCTCTGTCTGCTTCCATTTCCCACACTTCCCCACACAGGCTGTACCTGAACATGCTGCAAGTTTCACCTCCGTTTCTCATTCATTCATTCATTCATTCATTTTCTACCTCTTATCCTCATGAGGGTCGCGGGGGGGTGCTGGAGCCTATCCCAACTGTCTTCGGGCGAGAGGCGGGGTTCACCCTGGACTGGTGGCCAGCCAATCACAGGGCACATATAGACAAACAACCATTCACACTCACATTCATACCTATGGACAATTTGGAGTCGCTAATTAACCTAGCATGTTTTTGGAATGTGGGAGGAAACCGGAGTACCCGGAGAAAACCGACGCATGCATGAGGAGAACATGCAAACTCCACACAGAGATGGCCAAGAGTGGGATTGAACTTGGGTCTCCTAGCTGTGAGGTCTGCGCGCTAACCACTTGTCCACCATGCAGCCTAATGATGAAATTGTTCATTAATTTTCTACTGCTTAACGTCAACAAGGGTCGCGGGGGTGCTGGAACCTATCCCAGCTGTCTTCGGGCGAGAGGCGGGGTACACCCTGGACTGGTGGCCAGCCAATCACAGGGCACATATAGACAAACAACCATTCACACTCACATTCATACCTATGGACAATATGGAGTCGCTAATTAACCTAGCATGTTTTTGGAATGTGGGAGGAAACTGGAGTACCCGAAGAAAACCGACGCATGCACGAGGGGAACATGCAAACTCCACACAGAGATGGCCAAGAGTGGGATTGAACTTGGGTCTCCTAGCTGTGAGGTCTGCGCGCTAACCACTTGTCCACCATGCAGCCTAATGATGAAATTGTTCATTAATTTTCTACTGCTTAACGTCAACAAGGGTCGCGGGGGTGCTAGAGCCTATCCCAGCTGTCTTCGGGCGAGAGGCGGGGTTCACCCTGGACTGGTGGCCAGCCAATCACAGGGCACATATAGACAAACAACCATTCACACTCACATTCATAGACAAGCATGTTTTTGGAATGTGGGAGGAAACCGGAGTACCCGGAGAAAACCCACGCATGCACGGGGAGAACATGCAAACTCCACACAGAGATGGCCGAGGATGGAATCGAACTTGGGTCTCCTAGCTGTGTGGCCTGAGCGCTTACCACTTTTCCACCGTGCAGCCCAAAATAAACACTATTTATTTTTATTTTTTTAAATGGCATTGGCCACATAGTTATTTGTCCACCGTGCAGCCTAATGATAAACTTGTTATTAAAAAAGTTTTTTTTTATCCCATATTAAAAACTATTTAAGAAAAAGTGGCCCATGTATCTTTTGATTTTTCAGTATGCTGAAAGATTGGACACCACTGATTTAGTCAATAATGGCTGTGTGTTGACTCATTTTCAGCACATAATCAATCTACATAAAAAGTATATAAGTTAGTTTTGCCCCTTGAGAAGATATACTTTGTTAGTTACTTCAAAACCACGGCTGGAAAAACATGACCGGACAGCAAAAAGTATTGGAGAAGCAACATTTTACCTCAACTGACCTCAACAAAAGTCACTATGTTCGACCTCTCTACCACACATGTGGCGTTTCCCCTTGGCCGACGTCGCTGACCTTGCATCTCCACCAAGACCGCCGGGGGAGAGCAAGAATCCGGTCCAAGGTCAAAGTCGAGAACCGCTGACAACCTTTGCCCATCACGTCAAGTGTCACGCTGGGCTTACAATGACACTTTCCTGTCAAGTACAGCACTTTACGGCGACGGCGGCGGCGGCGGCGGCCCACACGCTATAATTAGCTTGTCAGCGTGTGTGAAACTGTCTCTGTTTAAAAAGAGACGTGAATTAGAAGTAAATCCGGTGAATTAAGCAGTGCAAACGGGACCTTTTGGCAAGTCTTGATGTTCCTGACAGTTCAAATTCTTTCCACGCGCCCCCAACCCCCACCCCCCCACCCTACCGTGTCAAATGTCACGCAATTAGTCAAGATCTTGTCTCATTCGTCGGCGCCTGCGTGGAACTCCTAGCGTCTTTTCTTTATCGTCTCCTGTCTTTCTTCTTATTGTCTCGTTTTTATTGTTTTCAGTTATTAGCCATTCGCTTGTTGTTTAACCGTGCGTGTTTGTTTTTATTACGCTGGCATTTAAAATCGCCTTTACGGCTGCCCCGAGCCGCGGGATATTTATCGTTACTTATCTTATCCTGAGTGTTATTGTAATTTGGTTAAGCGCTTAACGTGATTTGCCACGTAGATGTGAGATTTTGGAGCCAAATTAAAATGCATAATATACGCACATATATTTACAGTGTGTACTTGTATTGTGCTTTCATTACGATGATGTCCCCTGTGTGGCAGAGCTGGGGTATGAGCAGCAATTAAAAAATAAAAAGATTACATATTCTGGGCTCCAGACTAACTTTTTATAGTGGGAGCACAGTGGCCCCTAATTTTTGAAGCATAAGCAGAAAATTTCGGGTAGCACACCAACGTAAACATTGACATTTCCTGTCATTTCTGCTGACACAAAATGGCACTTTGGTAGGCAAAATGTGTAAACAAAGATGACAAAGGTGCAGCTGCCATACAAAATGTGGTTTCCTGGTAATATTTACACACTATATTTGTTTTGTAATGCTAAGTGCCCACTGGGTCGGCGCCAGTTGGTGCCAAAGATTACGTGATTGGCGCATAGTGGCTCGAGCCACTGAGCGCCCATCACATAATCTTTGGCACAAACTGGCACCGGCCCATTTGACTCTTAGCATGATGCTATGGCGATGCTAATGGACTCTTAGCATGATGCTAGGAGTCCACTAGCATCGCCATTACAGGCCACTCCTAGTATCATGCTAAGAGACCACTGGGTCGGCACCAGTTGGTGCCAAAGATTATGTGATTGGCGCGTAGTGGCTCGCTGTGGCGCCGAATTAATATTCGCTCGGCATGTTGCCATGTTGCCGTTATTAACATGATGCTAGGAGTCCACTAGCATCGTCATTACGAGCCACTCCTAGGTGTTGTTGCCATGTTGCCGTTATTCGGCGTCACAGCGAGCCACTACACGCTAATCATATAATCTTTGCCATGTTGCCGTTATTAGCATGATGCTAGGAGTCCACTAGCATCGTCATTACGAGCCACTCCTAGGTGTTGTTGCCATGTTGCCGTTATTCGGCGTCACAGCGAGCCACTACACGCTAATCATATAATCTTTGCCATGTTGCCGTTATTAGCATGATGCTAGGAGTCCACTAGCATCGTCATTACGAGTCACTCCTAGGTGTTGTTGCCATGTTGCCGTTATTCGGCGTCACAGCGAGCCACTACACGCTAATCATAAAATCTTTGCCATGTTGCCGTTATTAGCATGATGCTAGGAGTCCACTAGCATCGTCATTACGAGCCACTCCTAGGTGTTGGTGCCATGTTGTCGTTATTCGGTGTCACAGCGAGCCACTATACGCTAATCATATAATCTTTGCCATGTTGCCGTTATTAGCATGATGCTAGGAGTCCACTGGCATCGTCATTACGAGCCACTCCTAGGTGTTGTTGCAATGTTGCCGTTAGTAGCATGATGCTAAGAGTCCACTAGCATCGCCATTACAGGCCACTCCTATCATCACGCTAAGAGTCCACTGGGCCGGCGCCAGTTGGTGCCAGTTCGCGCCAATGCAGTTTGCTGTGGCGCCGAGTGTCACCAATAAGGTGCCTAATGGCGTGCAGTGGCTCAAACTGCCTCCCAACTGGCTCGTGGTGGCCCGTTACGGCGGCAAAAATTGAGTGTTTAAAATCTTTGTCATGCCACTTGCATCAAGCAATCGCCGCAAAGTGTCCACCAATTGGAACAAAATGTCACAAATAATCCATCTATTGGAATCCACTGGAATGCAATGGCGCGAGCCAAGTTGTGCCAATGCAACCTGGACACATCATCAGTGATGTTACTTGAGATCATTGAGTATTTCCCGCATCACGCACTCTCTCTCAGTCGACCCCAGCTAGGGTCTGTGTCCAGGTATCTCTACCCCACCCACGGATCTTCACAGCCACCGTGGGGCAATTTCTGCTGCCTCAGTGGCTTCCGTGATAGCCCTTTGCCTCCTGACTCCTGTGATTCCTAGCACGTTGTATGCCCCGCAGACGGAACTGGCCTGGGAACGCTCTGCAGCAGACATTGATAGGCTCCATCTTACTCGCCACCCATTGCCCCCATTTCACACAAACACACTCGACACTCTTCCACCAGCTAGGCATACTTTGCCCTAAGGGGCTTGAACTGCTGCGCTACAAAACATACAACTAAAAAAAGGACGAAACTAAAACTATACTGTGTTAATAACAGGATTTCTTTGATATATTATTCTTATATTCTTATTATTTAAGTTAATTAAAGAAATATATATATATAGAGGTCTCCTATGGCGGTTTGCATAATTACAGACTTTTTGCACAGAAACCATCTCAGGGAAGCTAATCTGCACGCTCAACGTCATCATCAGGGTCTCGACCTGCACTGCAGTTCATCATTCTAAACGACTTGAGTGGGCAAAATGGCGACATTCGACGGTATAGGGTAAACTTTGTGGAGGTGTTCACTTCACGGATATGCGGTATGCTGATGTCAACGCAGTGGATCAAGTGTCACGTGGTGGCAGTGGGGTTCATTCACCACCATCACCTCATGCATCACAACCACAATCCAAACTTTGGATTGGCCTTTTATTGTAGCCAGGAATACCTAATCGTGGTGTCTCGTCGATATTTTTAATTGTGTTATGTTAACACAGAATTAGACAGAATTCATTCATTTTCTACCGCTTTTCCTCACGAGGGTCGTGGGGGTGCTGGAGCCTATCCCAGCTGAGAGGCGGGGTACACTCTGGACTGGTCGCCAGCCAATCACAGGGCACATATAGACAAACAACCATTCACACTCACATTCATACCTATGGACAATTTGGAGTCGCCAATTAACCTAGCATGCATGTTGTTTGAATAATTTTTACTTTATTTTAGTTTTATTGTGTGCAAGATTCATTGTTGTACTTTGTATAGAAAATATAATTCATACTAGAATTTGTTCATATTTGAGATAAATCAATTCATTCATTCATTCATTCATTTTCTACCGCTTTTCCTCACAAGGGTTGCGGTGGGGTGCTGGAGCCTATCCCAGCTGTCTTTGGGCGAGAGGCGGGGTGCACTCTGGACTGGTCGCCAGCCAATCACAGGGCACATATAGACAAACAACCATTTACACTCACATTCATACCTATGGACAATTTGGAGTCACCAATTAACCTAGCATGCATGTTGTTTGAATAATTTTACTTTATTTTAGTTTTATTGTGTGCAATTGACTCATTGTTGTACTTTGTATAGAAAATATAATTCATACTAGAATTTGTTAATATTTGAGATAAATCAATTCATTCATTCATTCATTTTCTACCGCTTTTCCTCACGAGGGGTGCTGGAGCCTATCCCAGCTGTTTTTGGGCGAGAGGCGGGGTACACCCTGGACTGGTGGCCAGCCAATCACAGGGCACATATAGACAAACAACCATTCACACTCACATTCATACCTATGGACAATTTGGAGTCGCCAATTGACCTAGCATTAACCTAGCATGCATGTTGTTTGAATAATTTTACTTTATTTTAGTTTAATTGTGTGCAATTGACTCATTGTTGTACTTTGTATAGAAAATATAATTCATACCAGAATTTGTTACTATTTGAGATAAATCAATATTTGAGATAAATTGTGCATCATATATTAAAAAGTATATTTTTGTCTTGACGTGACTTTGCTTTATTTGGATATATGCACTAATAAACTATGTTTACCTTACCTTCTCACGACAAGCACGACAAGTTGAAGCCTCATCACGCTCGCAGATGCGGACTTTGCACTTCTGTTCATTAGATTGGAAAGATTAAAAAAAAAACAAAAAAACACTCAAACTAACAAACAAGAGTATACATCAACTTGACACAAACAGACGTTTTTTCTGTTGGCTACAATTAATCACTTGCAGACACAATCTACTCCTAACGAGCGATTCTCGTTGTACACACAGCTGATCATAAATTGCCTTTTTCCACTCCTGAACTCATTTTCAAGCCCCAGCGACGGATGGCAGCTCATGAAAGAATAAATTATGAGTGAGTAGGGTTTTTAATTAGTTGAAAACAGACGCATTTTCTGTTTTTCCGACAAAACATACAAATTGATGCCAAATATTACAATTGTTTTAATATAACTGGTTACAAAAATATATATATATTTTAAAGTAATACATAGTGGATTTGTTTTTCCATCTAAGGAACCGCAGCTGCTGGCAGCACTCATACATCTCCAGACTGTGAAACTAACACCATGCTGGACTGTAGGCAAGACATGATTAGCGATTAGTGCTAGTCACGATGTTGCTAGCTACTTAGACAATAATTTCTGCGTGTTGACTGGTTTGTTAGTGAATTGTAAATCTATACTGCGATATATATACTGTGTGTGCTGACTACTCTAAATTCTACATACTTTACAGTAATGCTTAAATTCATACATTACATTACATTACATACGTTACATTGATTGCCACCACGGAAGTATGTAATCCATAAAAAACAAGCAATTCTTTATGTCTGATAAGGCTTAATTTCTATTATGTCTACTATATTGGGTAATAAGTATGTAAAGGTGACTATAGGGGTGTTAGTTCATGTCTACAGAGCTCTAATAATGTTAAAATATACTATTTAGAAGGTCATAAACTTTTTTGTCATGCTGTAACTACAACAATATTCCATTTATTCATGAGGAATCCCACTTTGCGGAAATGCACTCGCGGTTTAACCAATTAATCACGATAAACAAGGGATTACTACGTGTATTTTTCCACCAATATGAGGAATAAAATAAAAAACTTTATTCACATGCCTCTGTTTAATAATAATATTGTTAATAGAATGATATTATATTTTTAATATTATTATTAATAATATATATTATTTATTATTATATTAGTATATACTCATATACTAAACTGAACAAGGTTAAAATGATAATAATATAATAATATAATAATATTGTTAATAGAATAATATTAAATTATTAATATTATTATTAATAATATATATTATTATATTATTATAAGGTTAAAATGATAATAATATAATATAATAATATTGTTAATAGAATAATATTATATTATTATATTATTATATTATTATATTATTATATTATTATATTATTATATTATTATATTATTATATTATTATATTATTATATTATTATATTATTATATTATTATATTATTATATTATTATATTATTATATTATTATATTATATTATTACCATTTTAACCTTTGTTCAGTTTAGTATATAAGTGTATTTGTTGTTATTTATTTTAATATTGTTCAGTAAACTTGCAGAAAATAAAACGACTATTGAAATATTTGGATGTATAACATATGTATGTAATAAGCCCCAAAAAGCCTTTTATGATGATAAAAAGTACAAAAAAACCTTGTATAGTTTCAGCGCAGGGAAAATATGGCCAATAATGTAGAACAGATGTTATTGTAAAGGATGTCAGTGACAACCCCATTTCATTTGTGACGTAAATAAAATGATGCCAAATTGAATTTAAAGCTCTTTGTCTTGCAGGGTTTTGATGAAATGTAGTTGTCGTCGTTTTTGCGTCGTCCAGATGAGAGCGCGTGATGGATGTGTTTGTGTGCTTGGTGATGACATTGCATCACTGCGAGGCGGCATTCTGGCATGTTGCATTCCAGGGAGAGAGACAACGAGAGAGAGAGAGAAAGAGAGGGATAGAGAGAGAGAGGGAGGAGGGAGCAAATCAAGCTCGGGCTGTAAGCTCGTCAGTCATGGCTTGCGTTTCTTTGGCAAAGCGTTCCACTCTCGCCTTGCTGGCAGCATTAGTCAAAAACCTGTCAGTGTCATGATAGGACAGCGAGACGTCGACGTTTTGGATCATCTCGAGGGTGAAAGGTTGACTTGAATTTAATTTGACTGCGGATCTAAAAGTTTGCCAAGTCATCTATCATCATAGAGAGCAGCTGTTTCAGCGTATAATCAGAATTTATCCACTACTAGCAAAAAAAAAACAAAAAAAAAAACAACCCAGTCAACACGCTTCTTTGTTAAATATTCATAAGCTCTCTCTTTTACTTATATATATTTTTAAAGCTTACTGGGAAGGAAGCAGGGGGCTAATTAGGCAGCGAAAGCTGACATAAGTTGTGCAGTCCTGCGGATTCTTTTTATGGGATGGTCGCTTCTCAGTGGGGAGTCTCACACAATGACTTTTTCGGAATTTATTTGAAATCCATAACACTCAGAGGGGCAGAGGCTGCGGACTAGTCAGCGCCGTTCGACTCCATTGTAGCATGCCACAGTCCAAGCAGCCACATGACATTACATTGTGGCGCCCCCTATAGGTAGATGGAGGTCAACATTGTTTGGAAGACATGCTAGCATACATGTTATATAAAGTCTTGTAATTATTTGACAAATGGTTAATAACTTACGGGAAGATGTTATGTTTGACCACGGCCATGTTTTTCAACCGATTATACGCAAATTTTAAAGCTTGTTTTCTATTAAGTCTACTATATTGGTTAATAGGCATGTAAAGGTGACTATAGGGGTGTTAGTTCATGTCTACAGAGCTCTAATAATGTTAGAATATACTATTTAGAAGGTCATAAACGGGTTTTTCATGCTCGATATTCCATTTATTCATGAGAAATCCCACTTAGCGGAAATGTACTCGCGGTTGTGACTGGAACCAATTAATCACGATAAACAAGGGATTACTATGTGTATTTTTCCACCATGAGAAATATGAGAAATAAAATTAAAAACTTTATTCACATGCCTCCGTTTACGATCCGTCATTGTTTCAACAGATACGTTTCAGACAAAATAATTAGCCCAAATGGCTGAAGTATCGATATTTTGATGAAGAAGATAATAATAATAATAATAATAATAATAATAATAATAATAATAATAATAATAATAATAATAATAATAATAATAATAATAATAATAATAATAATAATAAATTATATAATATAATAAAATTATTATATTATATAATTTTTGTATATATAATTTTGTGGCAATTCGGCTAAACAATGCAAATATTTTTAAAATAATAATAAATAATTAAATATAAAAAATAATAGCATAGGAAAAACAGTAGCGGAGCATGTTTTGACAATTTTTTCCGCGGTTCACAAGAAGTGTTACACCACAGGGTATCCATAGTATGCAAGTAAACATAAACAAAAATGTGTCTATAAGGCAAAAAAATAACAAATATATGATTCCCACACGCTGGTTGCAGCATTTCGACATCACTTAAGCATAACTTTTTGATTTTCATGTTGCAAAAATTCCCTCCTGGGGCTGAACGAGCCCACTGAAAAGTAGGCTAATCAACAGACATAAAACATATACTGTATATTTTTAGCCCTTACGGTCCTTTATGAATTCATAAATCTTGATACAGAGTAAAGGAAATATCGATATTGCATTCACGACTTATCCAGATCTGCACCAAAAGTGACGAGTTTCTCCTTGATGGTGGAGGTAATGACCAAGCAGAAAAACAATGGCATGCACGCACCTTGTTTGGAGTATGCGATAAAGGACACTCTATTACTGCCTACGCTTATCTTGTGTAAATCAATACAGGCTCCTCACTATTGGCGTGGAGTGTGGGCTGACTCAGCCTGATTACCCTCGCACGACCTTTAAATTACACCGACCGCAACGCTAATGAATAAAGACGACTTAAAAGTATGCATACCAATGATCTTATATGGAAATGTGTTGACTTCCGAGTGAAGCTGGGAAGTAGCTGGAAGTTTGACGTTCATTGCCGCCATGTCCTGAGCCACTATCGTGCTCCGAAAATAACGATAATAACGCTTATACATGTTGGTAAATGTTCAGTGTTTGTAGTAATCCCTAATGGAATACTCCATGTTGCGTGTCTGTAGCTTTAATGCTAATGAACATGGTGAATGTGTGTGTAAAAAATTATACATTTATAATTAAATAAGGGCTGTCAAATGATTAAAAAATTACTATTTTTTCAAATTAAATTTTTAAAAATTTTAAATTAATTTTCAAATTAATTAATGATGATTAATCACATTTGCAACAATGTGTAAAACATGCCCTTTTTTACTTTATTTTATGAACAAACAGATGAAAGACATTATATATTTTCAAGTACTGTATTAACAGCAGGGCTGCACGGCACCCGAGTGGTTAGCACGCAGGCCTCACAGCTCGGAGACCCAAGTTCAATTCCACCCTCGGCCATCCACTGCTCTTTCTTTCTCCCCGTGCATGCGTGGGTTTCCTCCTCCATAGGTATGAATGTGAGTGTGAATGGTTGTTTGTCTATATGTGCCCTGTGATTGGCTGGCAACCAGTCCTCTCACCCGAAGATATATATATATAATATATATACATTATTCATTCATTCATTCATTTTCTACCGCTTTTTCCTCACGAGGGCTGTCTTTGGGCGAGAGGCGGGGTACACCCTGGACTGGTCGCCAGCCAATCACAGGGCACATATAGACAAACAACCATTCACACTCACATTCATACCTATGGACAATTTGGAGTCGCTAATTAACCTAGCATGTTTTTGGAATGTGGGAGGAAACTGGAGTACCCGGAGAAAACCCGCGCATGCACGGGGAGAACATGCAAACAGGGCCAAGGGTGGAATTGAACCCTGATCTCCTTGCTGTGAGGTCTGCGCGCTAACCACTAGACCGCCGTGCCGCCTACATACATTATAATACATATAATATAATACATTAAAATAGACCATTTTGGCAGGAAGCACAAATCAAAGGAAATACAGCTGGAATAGGCGCAGATTCTGGAAAATCTAAGAATGTTTTCTGTGCGGGTTATTGTGTGTGGCTGCTCTATAGGAGTCCACAAGTCAATTCATTCATTAATTTTCTACCGCTTATCCTCACGAGGGTCGCAGGGGGTGCTGGAGCCTATCCCAGCTGGAAATATATATATATATATATATATATATATATATATATCAAAGTTACTGTATTATCCGGGCTGTCAAAAAATGCTTAATGGAAAGGAAATATATATGTATATTTTTTTTTATACATTTTATTTAAAAAAAAAATTTTACTGGATAATACAGTAACTTTGAAACCACAATTAGGATGACTGCTTAACTCAATAAATCAAAGTTTAGACCACCAAATTAAATTATGCACAGAAAAAAAGACGACATTTGCTCAAAACTGATCTATTTTGGATACCAAAATTAATTAATAAGTATGTCACACACTATTCATGTGCTGTAGGTTAACATTTACCTGAATCTTATTTCATATCATTTATGCAATAATCCCTTTCACGGCGAACCTTGAACAAGCAGTCGTTTTAAAACGCTTATTTTCTGAAGGGAGTCCGGTCTCCATGGATGTCATTGATTTCTTGTTTAATAGAACCGCTGTGAACTTCTCATGTTTAATGAGATCATATGACCCTTTAAAAAAATCAGATAATCCTTTATTTGCCCCACCAGGGTGAAATTATCCCTCTTAATAAAAAACCTACAGCTCAATCTTCATAAATAGAAGCTTTCATTAAGGACTCTACTGTGCATTTGAGACAGCCATATCCAAACATATCTATATCTATATATCTATATCTATATCTTTACCCGTGCTTACACACATGTTGTTTTTCAACATGCATGATGCTTTTCAGTCTCTCCCTCAACATTTATGCTTTTTCCACCCGGCTCAAAGGTCATTCCCAAAGGTTTTAATTAGAAAAGTGTGCAGGATCGGGGCGTGTTTCCCTTTAATAGAACAGAGCGATCCCCTGAGTCTTGTTGGAGGGAAGTGCTGGAAGGCTTGTACTTTTCTTCGCTGGTATCGAGGGTTAATTGTGTTTTTCCTTCAGTTTTAGCCGGCGCTACTTTGTTGTAAAAGGAGGAATTACTTTATTTTGATATGTGGGTGGTTTTTCTTATGCGCAAACAATTTCTATGAAGCTTCAGTAGATAAAGAACGCAATATATTTTGGTGTAAAAGGTGCATATATAGACAAATGTATGTTAAAGGGGACCGATTATGCTCATTTGTCATTGCTTTGTATTAAGTGGACTCCGATAGAGCAGCTACACACAATAACCAGCACAGAAAGCTTTCTAATTCTTCCAGAATCTGCACCTATTCAGCTGTATTTCTTTGGATTTCGTTCTTCCCGCAAAAATGGTTTGTTTTAATGTGTTCCACACACGGCCCGCCTCCAGGCACGCCCACTCCGCTGTGGTTGGTCACACACTCGAGTGTTTAAAAGGCGCTAGCTGAAAACTTAACTTCAAGAACGGCTTTAGGGTTCGTAATAAATGTTGATTGATCTTTTTAAAATGTCCGCTTTTAGCATACAGCCATATGGGATGGATTCCGAATCCAATCCGGAAGTAGAGATTGGACAGTCCGAAGTTTAGGTTACTTCAAGACATCTCTTAATTATTAATGTTGCGAGATCTTGTGACACCCCTAAATAATAGGAGTGTAATGGTGACTATAGGGGTGTTATTTCATGTCTACAGGGCTCTAATGTTAAAATCCATACAGGTTGTCTATGCTGTAACTACTAAAATATTCAGTTCATTAACATTGAATCCCGTATGGCTGCACAGTGGTCGAGTGGGAAGCGCACAGGCCTCACAGCGAGGGGACCCGCGTTCAATTCCACCCTCTACCATCTCTGTGTGGAGTTTGCATGTTCTCCCCGTGCATGCGTGCGTTTTCTCCGGGTACTCTGGTTTCCTCATTCAACATTCCAAAAACATGCTAGGTTAATTAGCGACTCCAAATTGTCCATAGGTATGAATGTGAGTGTGAATGGTTGTTTGTCTATATGTGCCCTGTGATTGTACCGCGCCTCTCGCCCGAAGACAGCTGGGATAGGCTCCAGCACCCCCCCCCCCACAAATGAATGAATCCCATATGTGGAAAAATCCACTGCCATGGTTCACCACATACGGGTTACCGAAACACCTTTTATCATATTTACCATTTCCTCAACAAAAAAAAAGTGCAACACAACATCCTGTCTCCCTAATTATGACAGAAATGGGAAAGTTTTCAGAAAGCTTTTTCAGATAAGTAGCGATGAAGCTTATTGATTGGTATACGCCTTCCTGAGCAGATGTCTGCTCCCACACCCCAGAAAAACATCAATATTCATTTGAAGGCATGTTTTGACCACACTATGGCAATATCTCAGTATTTTAGCTCCTCTATGGCTATTTCCTGAGGATATTTGGTGCACAGAAAACACGGACCGGGGGTTTATTGCACCTTTTTTTGTGTGAGTGCAGTGAGAGTGAAACAACACTGTAAATGTTGCAGCTTGTAAAAGTAAAACAATGAGCTGAAAAGCATTAAAAACGTTGAGAGGAGTGTCAGATCGGTAGAAGCAGGTGCTAAATCTCAGCCGTTTCATGGCCAGGTGGAGCATCCTCCGCATAACATGTTGTTGGTGTTTGATTGTTCTTTTTAAAAAGTTTAAGGAGGTGACATTGAATGGTTGTTTGTCTATATGTGCCCTGTGATTGGCTGGCCACCAGTCCACAGCTGGGATAGGCTCCAGCACCCCCCGCAACCCTCGTGAGGATAAACGGTAAAAAATGAATGAATGTATGAATGAATCCTATAGAGCAGCTACACACAATAACCCGCAAAGAAAACATTTTTAGATCTTCCAGAATCAGCACCTATTCCAGCTGTATTTCCTTTGATTTGTGCTTCCTGCCAAAACGGCCTATTTCCATCCATCCATCCATCCATCCAAAACGGTCTATTTCCATCCATCCATCCATCCATCCAAAACGGTCTATTTCCATCCATCCATCCATCCAACCATCCATCCAAAACGGTCTTTTTCCATCCATCCATCCAAAACGGTCTATTTCCATCCATCCATCCAAAACGGTCTATTTCCATCCATCCATCCATCCATCCAAAACGGTCTATTTCCAGCCATCCATCCAACCATCCATCCAAAACGGTCTTTTTCCATCCATCCATCCATCCATCCATCCATCCAAAACGGTCTATTTCCATCCATCCATCCATCCAACCATCCATCCAAAACGGTCTTTTTCCATCCATCCATCCATCCATCCAAAACGGTCTATTTCCATCCATCCATCCATCCATCCATCCAAAACGGTCTATTTCCATCCATCCATCCATCCAACCATCCATCCAAAACGGTCTTTTTCCATCCATCCATCCATCCAAAACGGTCTATTTCCATCCATCCATCCATCCATCCAAAACGGTCTATTTCCATCCATCCATCCAAAACGGTCTATTTCCATCCATCCATCCATCCATCCATCCAAAACGGTCTATTTCCATCCATCCATCCATCCATCCATGATTTCAGGAGAAACTGGGTTTTGGTGCTGAATAGTTTGAGCCCAAGTGGACGTGAAGAGAAAGTACATTACATAATTTGCAAACCAAAAAGTTGCACTCGCCAAAGTGGCAGAGTGCTGCAGTAAAAGAGTAGTTAGCGCGTCTGCAACTTCCCACACAGGAGCAAGGAGCCGAGAAACAATAGATGGCCGAGCTGAGACTTCCTGTGGTGCCATAAAAACCACATGAGCAGAACTGAACACTGAAAAAAAAAAAAAAGAATCGAATCAACGTGTTACTGAGTACTTCAACATTTCCTTTCCCATTGACAGATGATTTCATGGATCAGGGCAAAGAAAACTGGAGCTTCCGTGATCGGTTACAAAAAGTCGAGGCTGTTTAAGCTTTTGTCAGGAGCCGAATTAGACGGATAATGTCGCTGTCCGACATTCCTGCAGATGCCCGGGAAGAGATGGGCTCGACGTGCAGATTCACATAATCTAAGTCATTATCAGACGTAAATGAAAAGAAAGTGCAACCACCTCAAACGAACAAAGTGATTTCACAGATCACTGATGCCCTTTTCTGGAGATGGCAAATTAATGGCTGAGCTATAAATTCTTTTTTTTTTTATCTCCTCCTCCTGAGCGCAATAACACCGAGTGTAAAGTCTTTGCCGTGAACGAGGTGAAATGGTTTTCCTGCCTCGGACGCTGAGTAAAGTGGATCAGGGAATTGATAATGGGATTCAGTTAATTGTAAATGAACAGAACCTTGTTAATAGGATTCTGTTAATTAATCAATAAGGAAATAAATCTTAAATTAACTCCCATTCGCTACACCCTCTATCCCCCCCCCCCCCCCCCCCCCTTTCCACAGCCACCACAAGTGTCAAATGATGTTACGGGATAATTACCGACTCGGCTTTTTAATTGCTAAGAATTTAATCTGCAGCTCGTCATTAATCAAGATGACCATCAAGGACGCTGATTGGCTTCACGCTCACGTTTGTCGCCAGCAGGAGTTGTAAAATGTAATCTATCTGAAATACGCTCCGAAAGAATGAAGAATGAGAAGAAACAATGTACCTACAACTTTTAATTAAGCTCGTATATGTGTGATGTTTACTGTTTTGCTGTGTCAACATGGCTGCTGTGTTGTTGTCGTGAAGGACACAAATGGGCTACGGAGTCAAGCTAGTAAGCTAGTAGCAAAATAGTAAAAGTTGTAAAAATGCTCTGGTAATGCGGAAAGTCGGACGTTCTTTTCCGGAATACCCGGAGAAAACCCACTCATGCACGGGAGAACATGTAAACTCCACTCGGATCTTCCGGATCTCCTGATTGTGTGGCTAACATGCTTACCGCTAGGCCACCATGTGTAAGCATTACTTATGTATGTTTCAAGACTGACTTGTTTATGGGGATCTATACGCTCATTTTTCGACCCGATCATATGTCACATATTGGTATCGGTATCGGCTGATATCGGTATTGGAAATTAAGAGTTGGACAATATCGGAATATCGTTTTTTAGCAAAAAAGCCAATATCGGACATCCATCATGGGTCAGTTTATTTATTTTTGATTTATTTTTATTTTATTGGACCGAGCCGAGTTAGCACACAGGCCTCACAGCTAGGAGCCCCAAGTTCGATTCCACCGACTGCCATTTCTGTGTGGAGTTTGCATGTTGTCCCCGTGCATAAGTGGATTTTCTCCGGGTACCCCGCCTCTCGCCCCAAGACAGCTGGGATAGGCTCCAAATGAATGAACATTTAAGCATTATTAGAGCCCTCTAGACATGAAATAACACCCCTATATTGACTTTTAAACTCTTATTACCCAAATTTGTAAATATAAGGAAATAAAACCTTTTACGGGCTGCACGGTGTACAAGTGGTTAGTACACAGGCTTCACAAATAGGACACCTGAGTTCAATTCCGCCCTCGGGCATCTCTGTGTGGAGTTTGCATGTTCTCCCCGTGCATGCGTGGGTTTTTTTTGCGGGGACTCCGGTTTCCTCCCACATTCCAAAAACATGCTAGGTTAATTAGCGACTCCAAATTGTCCATAGGTATGAATGTGAGTGTGAATGGTTGTTTGTCTATATGTGCCCTGTGATTGACTGGCGACCAGTCCAGGGTTTACCCCGCCTTACGCCCAAAGACAGGTGGGGTAGACTCCAGCACCCCCGCGTCCGTTGTGAGGATAAACGGTAGAAAATGAATGAATGAGTTATGGACTCCTATAGAGCAGCTACACACAATAACCCGCACAAAAACGTTTTAGATCTTCCAGAATCTGCACCTATTCCAGCTGTATTTCCTTTGATTCGTGCTTTCTGCACAAATCAACGCTACGCTACGCTGTGATTGGTCTCACGCCCAAAGTGTTTCCTAACTACTAGGTTAAGACTACTAAGTCCGACCCTCTGTGACATCACAAAGGGCTAGTTTAACCACGCCTTTTGAAACCAAGCTTTTTCAGCCATCCCAAACTTCTTTCAGAGCTAACTTCCAAAATTCACAAACCTCATTATCTGAAACTTTTGAGTTGGTTAGCATCCAACCTGACCTTCTGAAACAAATTAATGATGCCGACTAAGGTTCCAATGTTCAGTATATGAATTTATGTTTCTATGATTTTTACGGCAGTTTCTGGGAAGGTGACATTTTTTTGTCCTTTGGGTAAAATTAGTTTTTTAAGGACCTCTGAATTGTTAGGAAACCCTCGTTTACTTGCTAAGTCGCTAATTCCTTAGGGTTTAAATGCTATATATGAGGATCTATTTGGTAGCGGATGTCTTTTATTGCAATGTGTTTGCTTCAGTATATATTTGTACAGTATATTTGATAGCAATGGGTCAACAACCCTGAGGAAATTCCAGATGCAGTGAAGCTAAAAATGAGCTATAAAAATGACTGGGATATCTTGAGATCATTTTTTTTTTTTTTTTTTTACTTCTAGTGTCGTTTGCATCATTTTGCTTAGGTCAATACACAAGAGTTAATTCCCAAAACACTCCTTGAGGATGTTATTGAAGAAGCAATCCACATAAATTCCTGCAAGGACTGCACTATTCATTCTCCCGTGGCCAAGCTGACTGTGAATGTGTGTCAATACAGTCAAATCAAATGTGTGTGTGTGTGTGTTGAAGTTGCATTGTGTGAAATTGAAACGGCGGTTTCATACACGCTGGCTCTTGTTTGCCAAGCTGCCACAATGAATGAGCCTTTTGTTTCCGCACTCGTCGGCGGCGCTGCAGAACGGAGGTGTGAGAAGTGGACGTTTGGCCATGGTGTAACATGCTGAAACACTTCATTTTTATTTAAAAAAAAAAAATGTAAAAAAAAAAAAAAAAAAAAAACTTTGCACAAGTCCAGTCGCCCCTCACCACTTTACACTTCGAATCTCACAGCTGATTTTTTTTCAATAATCCCGAATAAAATGCATAACCATGGCACAAATGAGTATTAATTATATCATAAATTAATTATTTTCACCAATTAGGAATGTAAAGGTGACTCTAGTGCCGTTATTTCATAGCTAGCAGGCGCTAATTAATCTACAATCTGTTTTTAGAAAGCCGTAAATAGGTTTTCTATGATCCGACTATACTTTGTAGAAACTTACTTATCCTATCCCAGCTATCTTCGGGCAAGAGGCGGGGTACACCCCGGACTGGTCGCCAGCCAATCACAGGGCACATATAGACAAACAACCATTCACACTCACATTCATACCTACTATGGACAATTTGGAGTCGCTAATTAACCTAGCATGTTTTTGGAAGTGGGAGGAAACCGGAGTACCCGGAGAAAACCCACGCATGCACGGGGACAACATGCAAACTCCACACAGAGATGGCCAAGTGTGGAATTGAACCCTGGTCTCCTAGCTGTGAGGTCCGCACGCTAACCACTCGACCGCCGTGCCGCCAATCTGAAACCAATTAATTGCAATAAATGGGGAATTAACTTTAGCACTTTAACTTTTTAGTGTGATAATTCAGCAGCGTAAGATTCGAAATTTAATTATATTAAAGTATTATTAGTCTGAAATCTGCGAATAAAGAAGAAAAGACAGCTATTATTGTTATTTGAAATATTGTTATGGTCTTTGGCACTGGCAGGGTTGTCAGCTGTTGTCGTTTTTTTTTTTTTTCTCCCGAAAGTTTTGTTTAACCAGAGTTTCGGTGACAGTTTGGCCTCCTGAGGGAATTCCACTTAGAAGCCGCAGGCTCGTACGGAGTCCCCCAGGGAGAAAGGAGCTTGGAGGGCACAACCTGCCACCAAATTCAGTGCAAAAAAAAAAAAAGGGCTTTTTATGCATTGCAAAGCAGCCTGAAACTTCAGTATCGATGCACCCTAAAAAAAATGATACTTTTGAGAGGTATTCATTTACTTGTATGTTGATGGTACAGTATGGAACCATATTGTGGTCTAGGCTTCAATACCTTTGTATTTCCTGTCACCGTCTTGTATAATTTTTATGGTAATTGTTATATTTCATTTGAACATGCATCAGATTACAATTGAATGCATCACATAATCAGTTCACAGTTCCACATGTCCAAAAGGAGTAGGTAGAAGCAAAGCTTATTAAATCCTACCCCTCTGGTACTTTTACAATCAGTAACTGTTACATTTGTTCACTTCCTGTTTTCCTAATATAGTTTATGGTTTTTTTTATGGTTTATAATTTTTTTATTTCAAGTTGGCATGTTCTCCTTATGTTTACGTCCAAAAACATGCATGCTAGGTCTATTGGCGAATGTAAATTGTCCACAGGTATGAATACGAGTGTGAATGGTTGTTTGTCTATAAGTGCTATGAGATACCCCGAAATGCTAATGAGGATTAAGCGGCACAGAAAACTAATTTATTATTTTTTTTTATTGGAATAAAGTAATTAAATTAAATTAAATTAAATTAAATTAAATTAAATTAAATTAAATTAAATTAAATTAAATTAAATTAAATTAAATTAAATTAAATTAAATTAAATTAAATTAAATTCCCTACCAGACCACCATCCTTCTCCTGGGAACTAAAACCAATAAAGTTGTCTTCTTCAGTGTCAAAATTAAACAACCTCATAATTCCTTCATCACACACTTTGTCAGCCTCCCTCCCTCTCTTGGATTTATGCTTGCAAATCGCTGTAGTCCAGCCTTTTGAAACTCGTTGGTGATAGTGTACGGCTGGCAGTCCGGATCAGTCCAAACAAAAGCTGTAGTACTTCTATACTTGGTCAAACTTACTTCAGAGATCACGTGATATTAGCTTCCACTGCACTCAAACATCAGGGGGAATTTTGTTTTACGGTACGAAAACAGCTGCAATCTTATGTTGGGTTTACAAAATATCAAAGTGGTCCTAGCATCCTTTCATTTTTCCGTCTGTAGCCCACGTTGGAAAAAGTTTGAACACCCCTGTAACATCGTAATGAATGTCTCCACTCAACAAGTTAGCCCATTAAAACGGAAGCGGTGCATTCGGATGTGAAAGTGGCTTAAATTAATGTTTCCCCCTGCCAGTGTAAACGGGATAAATTCACACTTGACACTTTCATGTCGGAGTGTAAATCTGATTTGCCGCATCAGAGGCGATTGCATCGTAACTCACGCACCCGTTTACCGAAATTTAATGTCTCTCAAAACTCTATATGAACTTCTGAGAAGCAGCCAACCCCGCCTCCAACCCCCCCGACAACATGTTTGTGGTAGCTAGCCACGTCACGTGATGGCATGATTAGAAGTTGAAAAAGGTCAAGGCTGGTATGTCTAGTCTTGTTTTCGTCACAATGGTAACAACAAGAAAAAGCCTCAACCCACAATTTGTGGACACGTGTATTGTGTACAAGTGCAGAGATGCAGGTTATAGGGGACTAAAGGAGGCTATTCAAGTGGAAAGTAATAAGAGGCTTGTTCCAACTTCTCCGTGGAAAAAAAAAAAGGCTGCATTTCTAAATTGACAAAAGTGAAAAAGAAGAAGCCTCAAGGTCAACACTTTTACGCTCAGTAACATTTTTGCCACATTTTGGCAAGTCTTTCTTGGAGAAAAACACTTCATTTGGTACCAATATAGTAGTAGCGTCTCTATTTTGACTGGCAGCTAGGAATTTAACAATATAATAGATTTTCAACTGGGCATATATAGACAAACAACCATTCACACTCACATTCATACCTATGGACAATTTGGAGTCGCTAATTAACCTAGCATGTTTTTGGAATGTGGGAGGAAACCGGAGTACCCGGAGAAAATGGGGACAACATGCAAACTCCACACAGAGCTGGCCGAGGGTGGAATTGAACTTAGTCTCCTAGCTGTGAGGTCTGCGCGCTAACCACTCGACCGCCGTGCTGATTATTTTTTGGTTATTATTTAATACACTAGTGGTGTTGTTGTTAAATCCAATGAGTTGGATTGTATATATATAGTATATATTGTATATTTTAACATTATTAGAGCTCTGTAGACATGAACTAACACCCCTATAGTCACCTTTACATGCCTATTGCCCAATATACATAGTAGACATAATAGAAAATAAGCCTTGAGAATTTAACAATATAATAGATTTTCAACAAACCCTATCCCAGCTGTCTTCAGGCGAGAGGCGGGGCACACCCCGGACTGGTCGCCAGCCAATCACAGGGCACATTTCGACAAACAACCATTCACACTCACATTCATACCTATGGACAATTTGGAGTTGCGAATTAACCATAAAAATGGCTACATTCAGAAGAGCATTGAAAGACACGTTGTGCTATGTAGTATTCCACACAGGTCACTAGGGGTCAGTAGATGTCCATTAAGTTACATTGTAAGGTGTAAAGGTGACTATAGGGGTGTTATTTCATGTCTAGAGGGCTCTAGCAATATTCATGAATTCATTCATTTTCTACCGCTTATGCTCACGAGGGTCGCGGCGGGTGCTGGAGCCTATCCCAGCTGTCTTTGGGCGAGAGGCGGGGTACACCCTGGACTAGTGGCCAGCCAATCACAGGGCACATATAGACAAACAACCATTCACACTCACATTCATACCTATGGACAATTTGGAGTTGCTAATTAACCTAGCATGTTTTTGGAATGTGGGAGGAAAACGGAGTACCCGGAGAAAACCACAGAGATGGCCGAAGGTGGAATTGAACTCGGGTCTCCTATCTGTAAGTCTACGCGCTAACCACTCATCCACCGTGCAAAGGAGAAAATTGATAGTGAAGAAATGATCAGTAATTGCCGAGACGTGGAGAAGTAGTACAAAATAAGCTCGACTTCTTCCTACTCCTTTTCGCTCGTGTCGAATTGTGCAAATGTAAACATGCAATGTTCTAAATGAAATAACCTACACCAAGTTGTGGACGTTCAAAGACACGTTCTGCTTAAAAAATGTTTTCTATTTGAATCACAAATAGAAGAAGGTATAATTTTGAGTTTCATGAAAAAAAGATGAGCTAAAGTGTGTTTATTTTGGAGGCTCAGGTCTCTATAATAGAGTATTCCAAAAAGTCTGTTTTCAGATATTTTGCAAGCACAAAAGGTCAAAAGAGAACACCATTTTTGGTGCGGCCATGGCCTGAATATTTCACATTATGTCCAATTTTTTTCCATAAATAAAAGGCTTGATATCGCTATTGAGTTCAATGTCGAAACCTATCCTTATATGGATATCACACCCTTCATATAGACAGCCGTGCTGAACTGTGATGATCATTTAATGAGCATCAGCTTGTTATAAAGACGAAAAAGGAATCAGCTTCTTCCCCTCTTAATGCAATCTGCATGTGCCAAGACAAAGTGTTATAAGACAGGCGAGGCACTTCCCTCAAGCGTTTGTACATAAAGTCATCGCTCCTCACACAGAAAGAGAGAAAAAACACAACACCGCCATCTCACGCACATAAATAATGCATTGTTTGGAGTTGTTGCAGAGCACTCAGCGGCGAGAGAAGGCAACCGACGTGACATCAGAGAAACACTTCGGTTTGTTCTTGCTCCTGCACAACATGGAGAGACTCTTCACACTGCTGTCAAAGAGTTCAAGACACGCCGCTCTGTGATACCGTCGCATACAAACGTGTTGATACCTTTAGTCTTCTTCTCCAGCCGCTCGCTGGACAACGCTGAGCCAGAGGGCTAAAACAAGCTTCTTCCCGAGAGAACGGAGTGCAATTTTGGAGAAAAACTCATGAAGTGTAAAAAAAAAGAGCAGTCTTTTTGGAGGTGTTGCTTTCAATAACAATATACTTTAGTCTAAAACTGCCTTTTGTTGGCTAATTACACGTCGGTGATTATATTTCTGGTATTTTGCTGGGATTTAGGGATGAAAGGTTTGGTTCTTTTGACTAAATGTCTTTGATCGACTATGAGAAAACAAAGAAAGATCTTTTTTTTACAGGGTGGGTAAGTTCTTTGATCAGAATGTTCTGATCTCCTGTTTCAAAAATGGTGTCAAATCAGCAAATGTGGATTTTGTGAATTTATTTGTTTGCGTGCAAATTTCTGTCTACAGTTACAAAGTATTAATAGGTATTTTTTCTTAGATTAAAATTTTTGTTTTTACTTTTTTTTTACTTAAGATTTTCTATTTTTATACATACACATTAAAAAAAATATACAGGATATTTTACTACCATTTACCCATACATATGTATTATTTATTCAACATTTTTGATTATTTTTTATGCCTTTTGATGTGTGAATAGGGAGACAATAGGGAGAAGGTAAGAAAAGAAAATTTAAATATACCTAAAATATATATTGTAAAAATAATCAATTAAAATATTTTTAAAGATTATTCAAAAATTAACTACAACATATTTGTAAATGTAATTAAAACATATTAATTAATAAATTAATAACAATAATAAAATAAATTAAAACAGTTGCACACAAACCAATAAATGCACATTTGTGTGAATTATCCAAAGACAACAGGGAGAAGGTAATAAAAGATCAAAAACATTAAATATTTAATTTGATTACATTATTTATTTATTTATTTATATATTTTTTTATTTTTATTATTATTTTTATTTATTTAGTTTAAATATACCTAAAATATATATTGTAAAAAGGATCAATTAAAAGATTATTAAAGGATTATTTAAAAATAACTACAAAATATTTCTAAATGTAATTAAAATATATACATTAATAAATTAATAATAATAATAATAATAAAAACAGTTACACACGAATCAATGAAAGCACAAAATGTACTTATTTCATCATCAACTGTCAAAAAGATCCATATTAAAGATTATATTGTAGTATAAATATATAAATCATCATAATAATATATATATATCTAATAATATATTGAGCATTTCACCAATCTTGCTGATCCCAGATCCCACGCTTACACAAAGTTATATACATATATACATCCCATTCAAAGTGTTCAGATGTGTCATTTGTTGTGTTGATAATGGATGTTACTGTCCTTTAGCTGACATAGATTGAAAAGAAGGAATTGTGTAGTGGAATCCCACTTGACCTTAAGGTGATATCTGGTGGTGGTTGTTCCTTTTCACAAGTGTTTACATTGCAGTGTCAAGAAGGCTAGAATACGACGAGAGTATGTCTCACCGTGTATGGAAGTACTTTGTTGGGAAACAGTAGAATCCTGCCTGTGTTTTTTTTTTTTTTTTTTTTTTTTGTCTCAGGGGTTCCAGAGGAGGACATAATGGATGCAGTTTCACCCACATGCCATAAAGCTGAGGACTGCGGTGAGCAAACGAGAGAGCGAGTGAGCAAGACAGCT